>NC_081553.1:29847359-30147359 GCF_963082655.1 Stomoxys calcitrans | reverse complement strand
GGGCCCTGTCCAGCTAGTCACCTTTATTTCAAACGACAAGGAGAATTAAATATCAGGACATCAAGTTATATAAAAGCAATATCAATACCGAATAATGTCAAATTTAATAAAGTCAGTTGGAAGTCAGAAGAGAAATCATTGTAAAGGGTGATTTTTTTGAGGTTAGGAGCCTCATCGCTGAACGGTGAATGAACACATTTCGAACCGAACACTGATTTTGGTAATAAAATTCAATGATTTGCAAGCGTTGCTCGTTAGTAAGTCTATTCATGATGAAATGTCAAAGCATACTGAGCATCTTTCTCTTTGACACCATGTCTGAAATCCCACGTGATCTGTCAAATACTAATGCATGAAAATCCTAACCTCAAAAAAATCACCCTTTACAAAACCCAATCGGATGAAAATTGCGCTCTCTAGAGGCGTAATTTATCTAATAAGATACATTCGATGTCGTATTTAACTTTGCCGATAACATTGATAGGAAAAATATCAATCGATATTCAGATGAAAATTAAGTATCGATAGTGTCATTGATATTTTGCCATCTCTAAAACCGATGCCTTGTTCGTCTTGTTAAGCTGGACAACCAATTTCGCCATTCTAAATTTCCTTGGAGATGGTGATATGAATAGAACAGACCCGAAATCCATCAAACAATACACGCTACTCATGTATGCTAGTGAATGAAGAGAACTTACTGCAAACTTTGTAGCAGTTGATGAAATATCTGGCAGTTGAAGATTATGAAGTCAGTGTAGAAGACCAACCCGGATTAAATGAATATACATATAGGATTCCTTTGTAGAATACATAATTTTTCTCGTACTTTCTAGCTTAGTTAGTCTGAAAGTATAATGGCTCATCTGTATCTCATTGAAATATAAACTGCAAAAAATTAAAAACTCAACTGCTAAGAGTAAACCATATTCTGTGCAAAGACCACAATGAAGTTGTTTGCAACATCTATGTACATAACAAAAAACCCCATTGACGTCAATTTAACATTCTTCTATGTTGTGTTTGCTAACTGGGATGATTTTAAAATAGAATCTTTTGAAGAAAAATAATAAAGTGGTGAGGTTGTGTTTTAAATATTTATTTTAGATATTCTTTGAGATGATTTCACATTCCTCAATATCAAGAACAATGTAAATGCAAATTTTGCCCACGAACATTCCACTAAGGCACAGGGGCAAATTTCTCACATATCAATGAGTGCAGTCCGATTCAAGTTTTAAGCTCAATGATAAGGGGCCTCCTTTTAATAGCCGAGGCCGAACGGCGTGCAGCAGTGCGAAACCTTTTTGGAGAGAGACCTTTGCGCCACCAATATCCAATAACAATAGTTCGGACTTTTTCAGCTCCATTTATGGAATGTTATACGCTACACCACCACTGTGGTACAGGGTATTATGATTTTATGCATTAGTTTGTAACGCTCAGAAGAGAAGAGCTAGACCCATTGATAAGTGTGCCGATCGGCCTTGCATTAGTCCGAAATTATTTTTCTCAAGATAAAATTTCAATAAAATTGCCTATCAACAAAAAATTTTAATGAAATTTTCTCGTAAAATTCTCAAAAGACAAAATTTAGCTCAGGCCTGATCCTGGGCACATGGAGCAACAGCGGGAGCCGTTGCCGTTGTCTGGCGTTCGAAGCCATCAATACAACTTCAGAATCATGTGCACCTTGGAAGCAGTGTAATTGTCGCAGACAAAAAATCTGTCAACACATGCACTGGGAAAAGTACAGCTAATAGATAGGGTTGACGAGCGTGGTTTATGTGGTATTTGTATCATAGAGGCGTTTTCGCAATAAATACGATTCAAGTACAACATTCCAACGTATGGCCCTTAAAGCAATAACACCTTATATGGTTGAAAAATCTTCAAACAAAAGACGAAAAGCGTTCCATGGTGGTTGGTGTGTGTTGAAATCTCTGGCTTTCCTTTTTCCATTTGCAAGCAAAATCTCCGATCATTGAACTCGTCTCGAGAAACAAACAAAAAATTGTGAAACAGGCAAAAAATTTGGAAACATTTTTCTGTTGACAAATTTTAAGTAAAATGCAATGTTTTTAAAGGCGAAATTTCAGTAAAATTTTTCTTTGACAAAGTTTCAAAGATTTTTTTTTAGGGACAAATTTTTAATGAAATTAATTTTTAAGAAGTAAAAAGGCGTTAGGTTCGGCCGGGCCGAACTATGGATTCCCAGCACCTCGGGTGTAGATGTACACCAACTTTCATTAAAATCTGGAGAAAAATGCATAATTTATGCCCCCATAGCTTCTTTATCGAAATATGGTCCGATTTGGACCAAATTCGAGACGGATATTAAGTGTCTAATAAGTACAAGTCATTGTTAAATTTTGCAGAACAAAATTGTTTTCTTTTTGGTGGCCATATTCAAATATATATGGCAGCGATCTGAACCATACGACATGGATGTCAAATAGCCTAACGTAAGTCCCTATAACAAATTTAAGCGAAATCGGATTACAAATGTGCCTTTTATGGGGCCAAGACTTTAAATCGAGAGATCGGTCTATATGACAGCTATATCCAAATTTGAACCGATTTGAGCCAAAGTCAAGAAGGATGTCGATGGGTCCAACACAACTCACTCTCCCAAATTTCGGCGACATCGGACAATAAATGCACCTTTTATGAAGCCCAAAACCTATTATCGAGAGATCGGTCTATATGGCAGCTATATCTAAATCTGTACCGACCTGAGGCAAATTCAAGAATAATGTTAAAAGACCTTACACAATTCACTGTCCCAAATTTTGGCCAAATCGGATAATAAATGTGACTTTTATGGGCCCAAGAACTTAAATCGAGAGATCGTTCTATATGGCAGCTATATTCAAATCTGAACCAAATTCAAGAATAATGTTAAAGGACCTAACACAACTCACTGTCCCAAATTTCATCGAAATCGAAGCGTTCGTCACCCACGCTCTTAACCCGGGCTGCATCGACCCGAATGGCTTCGGGATAACCAAGTTCATTGATGCCAGTTCTCTGGCCTTCATTGACAAATCGTCTGCTTTTTAATTTCCCCTTACTCCGCTATGGCCCGGCACCTAATCAATGCGAATCGTGCCATCATCAGAAAAGGTGTTAATCTTCTTCTTACACTGCAAGACCTTACCGACCTGATGGCCTGTTTACTGTCCGTAACGATGTCCACAGTCGACGTCCTCGCGTCGCCACCATGCCACCTCAAACATTCCGAGACCTAACGGATCTCCGCCTGCAGGACCGTATTATGGTTAGGCAGTCGAAATCCGGTCTCAGTCCCTGGGTTCTCAATGTAGACCCCCGGGCCTACTCGGTTCTCTAGCTTTGCTCTGTCTGTGTTGCATGTATTTCCAGATGGCAATACTAGAGTTCCATCAAATCAATACTGTGCCGCTCGCAATCTAGCTTAAGTGTCGTCTAATGTATCCGATCGGAAACCTCTTCCGTTCCTTGCAGGTTTCCTATCGTCGTCTCGATTATACGATATGCTGTGTGTTACCTGCTCCTATCCTCAATCCTTCCACTTTAGTCTCATGGCCGCAGTGGCTGCTTCACACTGCTAGAAGACTAAGTGACTGAAGGGAATTCAGGCAAGAAGAGATGTGTTCACCCATTATCCTGTATCTCCTCCTCGCTATTGCGGGACAGTGCACACCCTGCAGAAGTATGTCTCTTACTGCATCCAGCGCGACGTCAAATGCCTTATTTTCCAATGACAAATCGGGACACCTGTCAGCTATCCGAAGTCATACTTCATCAGCAGTAGGAATAATGACATCCTGTTTTGAGAAATATTCGGCTACAGGGTATTTGAAACCTTTCAACTTACAGGACCATCCTACGCCTCATTCACGTGGACATCGTTGAAGGCGTCCACCCTACCAAGAAACTCACACAGTGGAGTGCTCACTGTTTCCGTAGCCAAATCTACGGTGACAGTCAGGGATCCATTCCTGGCCATCTTATAGGCCTCTTCGTTATCCACATAACCTTGATAGGCCGGGACCCAGCAGAAAAATTTCCTTAGCTCGAAGAAGCTCTTTGCATTTTCTACCCAATTTATAACCCACATGGCCCCTTTTTATACCCACCACCGATGGTTGCGATTATATTCATGAAATCACGCTACAGCCTATAAAAATAGAGATATTGAGCTGAAACTTTGCACAGATTCTTTTTTTGTCCATAAGCAGGTTAAGTTCGAAGATGGGCTATATAGAACTATATATTGATATAACCCCCATATAGACCGATCCGCCGATTTAGGGTCTTAGCCATTTATTGTCCGATATTGCTGAAATTTGGGACAGTGAGTTGTGTTAGGCCCTTCGACATCTTTCTTTAATTTGACCCAGATCGGTCCAGATTTGGATATAGCTGCCATATAGACCGATCTACCGATTTAAGGTCTTAGTTCCATAAAAGCCGCATTTATTGTCCGATTTTGCCAAAATTTGGGACAGTGAGTTGTGATAGTGCAAATTTGCACTTTGTCCCACATCGATCCTAATGTGGATATAGCTGCAATAAAGACCGATCTCTCGATTTGAGGTCTTGGGCCCATAAAAGGCGCATTTATTGTCCAATTTTGCCAAAATTAGGGACAGTGAGTTGCGTTAGTCCATTTGACATATTTTTGCAATTTGGCCCAGATCGGTCTATATTAGGATATAGCTGCCATATAGACCGAACTCTCGATTTAAGGTTTTGGACCCATAAAAAGCGCATTTATTATCCGGTGTCGCCGAAACTTGGTACAGTGAGTTGTGTTAGGATCTTCGACATCCTTCTTCAATTAGGCCCAGATCGGTTCAGATTTGAATATAGCTTTCATATAGACCGATCGCTCCATAAAAGGTTTTGGGGCCATTTATTGTCCAATTTTGCTGAAACTTGGAAAAGTGGGTTATGTTAGGCCCTTTGACATCCTGCGTCAATTCGGCCCAGATCCGTCCAGATTTGGATGTAGCTGCCATATAGACCGGTCTCTCGATTTAAGGTATTGGGCCCATAAAAGGCGCATTTATTGTCCAATTTTGCCGAAATTTTGGGACAGGGAGTTGTGTTAGTCCATTTGACATCCTTTTGTAATTTGGCCCAGATACGTCCAGATTTGAATGTAGCTGCCATGTAGACCGGTCTCTCGATTTAAGGTATTGGGCCCATAAAAGGCGCATTTATTGTCCAATTTTGCTGGGAAAGCGAGTTGTGTTAGCCCCTTGAATATTCTTCTTCAATTTGGCCCAAATCGGTCCTGATTTGGATATAGCTGCCATATAGACCGATCTTTCGATTTAAGGTCTTGGGCCCATAAAAGGTGCATTTATTGTCCGATTTCGCCAAAATTTGGGACAGTGAGTTGCGTTAGGCAATTTGGCCTAGATCGGTCCAGATTTGGATATAGCTGCCATATAGACCGATCCGCGAATTTAGGGTCCTAGGACCATAAAAGGCGAATTTATTGTCCGATGTCGCCGAAATTTGGGAGTATGAGTTATGTTGGGCCCTTCGACATTCTTCTGCAATTTGGCCCAGATCGGTCGAGATTTGAATATAGCTGCCATATAGACCGATCTCTCGATGTAAGGTTTTGGGCCCATAAAAGGCGCATTTATTGTTCGATTTTGCCGAAATTTGAGGCAGGGAGTTGTGTTAGGCCCTTCAATATTCTTTTTCAATTTGGCCTAGATTGATCCAGATTTGGATATAGCTGCCATATAGACCGATATACCGATTTAAGATTTTGGGGCCATGAAAGGCGCATTAATTGTCCGACAATAAATGCGACAAGCAATCTTCAATTTGGCCCAAATCGATTCAGATTTGTGTCTTGGCCCACATTTATTATCCTGATTCGCTGAAATTTGACACAGTGACTTATGCAAGGCTTTTCGACATTCGTGTCGTTTATGGTTCAGATCGGTCTATATTTGAATATGGTTACCAAAAAGGACAATATTTGGTTCTACAAAATTGAACAAAGACTTGTACTTATTAGACCTCTCAATATCCGTGTCGAATTTGGTCCAAACCGGACCATATTTCGATATAGCTGCTTTTTGGGTATAAATTATGCATTTTTCACCGGATTATGACGAAAGCTTGTTTATATATTGGGTTGCCCAAAAAGTAATTGCGGATTTTTTAAAAGAAAGTAAATGCATTCTTAATAAAACTTAGAATGAACTTTAATTAAAAATACTTTTTTACCCTTTTTTTCTCAAGCAAGCTAGAAGTAACAGCTGATAACTGACAGAAGAAAGAATGCAATTACAGAGTCACAAGCTGTGAAAAAATTCGTCAACGCCGACTATATGAAAAATCCGCAATTACTTTTTGGGCAACCCAATATATACCCGAGGGGGTGGGTATCCAAAGTTCGGTCCGGCCGAACTTAACGCCTTCTTACTTGTTAACCTTCCTGTAGCATCTCAGTCCTTGTGGGTTTTATACCGAGGCATTTAGCGCTCGCCCCCCCCCCCGACATCGAGGACCGTAACAGGAGAGAGGAAACTGCCACCCACCATGGTCATAACGTCTTCCTCAGAGGTAACAACTTTCACCCTCTCGAAAGAACTCAAAGTGCCATAAATAATCAAAAGCCACTAAAAAGGGCGCAATTCCAATCCGATTGGGTTCCATGTTATGTTTTGTTCTGACTTTCAATCGGTCTATTATGTGTAGCTCTCATACAAACCGATGATCCGATATGATATATTGAGCTGACATTTTGAAGGTTGTATTTTTTCCAGAACTTCTTAAAGCGCTAATATATATGAGAAAGTCCTTCAAAGAAGTTATCCCATGCGAACCAGGGTAGATCGCATATAAAATTCGGCCCAGCCGAACTAAATGCGTCTTTACTTTTTTATTTACAATAATTGGGACCTACTCATTCTAGCGGATTCATGCTATTGCTGTTTGTTGTTCTAAACCCGGTTTCAGAATCACAAAATTTAAACAGCTGTCCTATACTTTTATGAACATTTCCTGTAATTTTTTGATATTCTAAGGGGAGATTACGCACTATATCGGTTTATGTAAATAATATATATTATTTATTTACATTCGCATGAGTTGCCATAATGTTGTTCCAGAATGGCTATATTTAACACTTGACTTTAAATTTGAAGTTGAATAAATATTTGTGACAAAATAAATGCATAAAGCTTATTTTCTGCCTACTTTTTGGGAAACGTTTTGTTGTTACGAATGAAATAACAACAAACTTGATGTTTATGAATATAAACTTTTATACTTTCTCAGGAAAGAAAGAGTGAAACATTTTTTTTCCTATATAAAGCCTAAGTTTTGCAGAGTAGAACAATAGTTCCATTTAGCAAATCTCAAAGTACATTTCAACTTATCTCAAAATTAAAATGAAATTTCAAACACTTTTCTTTTTTGCTGCCCTCTTGACCTCGGCATTAGTTGCAGCCGATCAAGATCAGGTTAAACAACAATTCATTTCAAATGTCCTCAATGAAGAAGCTGTAAGTTGTTCATTGCTGAATTCCATTCAGTTCTTTAAAAATTTAACGAATTTTTCTTTAACCTACAGCTGGATGTTGATCCTGAATGCTTCAACAAATTGAAAGGTGAATTGCAAGCCGAACTTCAAATTGCCATGAATCAGTTCGTTGACAGAATCGATGAAAATGGCATGCCTGTCTTTAAGTCTGGCATTCATTTGCAAGTTATTCCATACATTACTCAAAATATTCTACCCAGAATTCAGGTTTGCATAAAAGCTTCAAAAGTGTGTGAAATGTTAAATAATATTTTTTTTTTCTTGATATTTAACAGGCCAATGTTGGCGCCTATTGTGTTCAACAGGTTAAGGGTGATTTAATTCGCATTGCTGTGAATCATTTTGGCAAATTATTGGCAAACCTTCATATGATCTAAGTTTGACTAGGAAAGTAGGAAATTAGTTTTATTATTTATTGTAAAAGAAAAAATCAATAAAGCTGAATAACCCTTTCTAAACTTTGCATTCAGAACTTTCTTCCGAAGATTACATTGACCATATTTCGTGTTTACAAAAGCCAGTTTTATGAAATCTACGGTGAGGCAAAATTGTTGTATCCAGAAAAAGACTAGTCAGCATTTTGATATAGTGGAGAATTGTAAGAAATGCCTATACAACCATAAACATCCCCTTAAGGATCAAGTAAGAGCATACTAAGTTCGGCCCGGCCGAATCTTATATACCTTCCCCCATGGATCGCATTTGTCGAGTTCTTTTCCTGGTGTCTCTTTTTAGGCAAACAAAGGAAAGGAAAATATAAAAGACAAGAATTGCTATGGCATTGGAGCTATATCAAGTTATGGTCCGATTCGGACCATAATGGAATGAATGTTAGAGACCACAGTAGAAGTTGTTGTGTAAAATTTCAGCCCAATCGAATAAGGTTTTCATCCTTTAGGGATTAAAAAAGTAAAATCAGGAGATCGTTTTATAGGGGAAGTGTATTAGGTTATAGACCGATTCAATCCATATTTGACACGTATGCTGAAGGTTAGCGGAGAAGCCGTTGTACAAAATTTCCCCCAAATCAGATAATAATTGCGCCCCATAGAGGCTCAAGAAGTCTAGATCCCAAATCGGTTTATATGGCAGCTATAACAGGTTATGGGCCGATTTGAACCACAACTTGCACAGTTGTTGAAAGATACAACGAAACACGTCGTGCTAAATTTTAGCGAAATCGGATGGGATTTGCGCCCTCTAAAGGCTAAAGAAGTGAAGATTTCAGATCGGTTTATATGACAGCTATATGAGGTTATGTACCGATTTGCTATGATTTCCTACAACTGTGTTAGATATGGATAACACAGTTGTAGGAAATCATAACAAAACACTTCATGCAAAATTTCAGCCAAATCGGATAAAAATTGCGCCCTGTAGTGGCTCAAGAAGTCAAGATCCAAGATCGGTTTATATGACAGCTATATCAAGTTATAGAGCGATTGACACCATACTTGGCACAGTTGTTGGAAGTCATAACCCAACACGTCGTGCGAAATTTCGACCAAATCGGTTAGGAATTGCGCCCTCTAGAGGCTCAAAAAGTCAAGACCCCAGATCGGTTTATATGACAGCTACATCAGGTTATGGAGCGATTGACACCATACTAATAAGCACAGTTGTTGAAAATCATAAAAAACACATCATGGTAAATTACAGCCAAATCGGATAAAAATTGCGCCCTGTAGTGGCTCAAGAAGTCAAAATCCAAGATCGGTTTATATGTCAGCTATATCAAATCATGGACCGATTTGGCCCATTTACAATCCCAACCGACCTACACTAATAAGAAGTATTTGTGCAAAATTTCAACGGACGGACGGACATGGCTAGATCGAAATAAAATGTCACGACGATCAAGAATATATATACTTTATGGGTTCTGAGGCGATTATTTCGAATAGTTACAAACAGAATGACGAAATAAGTATACCCCCATTCTATGGTGGAGGGTATAAAAATTCTTTAGTTCCCCAATATATTGCCAAGGTGTAACTGCATGCCCAATTTCAGAGCTCTAGCTTAATCTGAAATCTGAGGTGGACCATATTGTACTTTTGAGTACCCTATTATACAAATTTCCGAAAAAATTTCCTAGTGGCCCAATATAAACTTGCAAGATGTATCTGTATCCCAAATTTAAGAAAGAAAGTTCCTCTTTGTACCTTTTGGAAGCTAAATGTCGCTTAATATTTATTGTCAAGGTGTACCTTTATCCTTTTATTTTAGAGCTCTAGCTCCATTAAAAGAAAGTACCAATTACTGCACGATAGGGCATTCTCTTCCACTTTTTGTACGATTTATTAGCGCATATTCATTTTTTTAACGACGATAATTTTTATCAAATTTCTTAGTCCTAGCTGTCTCTATTCACTGTACACGAAGATAAACTATTTCGTACTATTTTGCACTTTTTGGTACCAAAACCTACATTTAAAATTTCTCAATCTGTAAAGAAAATATCAAATAGTACCAATTGCGGCACCAAACGTACGATTTTGCAAAACTTTTTTCTTCCAACCTTGTGTTTTTGAGACTCGGTTTATTTTGCACCCAGCCTTATACTCCTTTCCGTTAGCGTTGAACAAAAATTCACCATTTCGTATTATATAGTACCTTATGATACCTAAAAGTACGAATATTACCAAACCCTGTCGTATCCGTGTCTTTGACCACACCACACCAACATCGATACCATTTTTAATGATTCTACCTTTTGACGTTTGGGCTGGGCGATGATCAGTCAGTCACGCGCCTCTTTGAGGTATTTAGAGAAGAGAAGATATATACAGAGAGATAGCATCTAAAGTGACCACATCATTAACTATAACATTGTACATCAGGTCGAGTTCATTCTTCAAATGACTTTGTGGCTTCAAATCACATTGTATTCATTTTCCATAGGTCAATGCGTGTATTTTGGGGGATGAGGTTGGGAGTTGCTCGGCCCTTATTCGTTTTCTGTTCTCAAATACATTTCATTTGCGTCTTCTTTGGTTCCAATCGGTCAACCTTTTCTTGGTTTATTTGGGGTCGATTTTTGGGAAAGGCAGCCCTCCTGAGATTTGACGCAAAATTTGATATCAGTTTCTTATTGCAATCCCAAACACCTTTCATGATTCCCAAACTAACCCAGTCAGTCTGGATTGTAGTTTGGAGAGAGTTTTGTGTTAGTGCAGCCTCCCTGGGTATTCGCCCTAAATTTTGTTATAAGTTTCGTATTCGACACCCAAATACGTTTCATTTGAGACCCATTTTGTCTCATTGGTTCACTTTCGATTCCGGTTGAAATTAAGGGCAAATCGGGCGATACATATGTGTGGGAGCTATATCCAAATCTAAACCGATTTTAACCAAACTCATAGCCTTCTTCCTTGGTCCAAGAAAGTGACATGTGCAAAATTCCGTGACGATTGGACAACAAAAAGGACCTGTACCTTGATTACAAGAATAAATTGACTCACGGACGGACATAGCGAAATCGAATCAGGAAGTGATTCTAAGTCGATCCGTATATTTAACGATGGGTCTAGCTCTTCTCCTTCTTAGTGATGCAAACAAATGCACAAATCTATAATACCCTGTGCCACAGTGGTGGTGTAGGGTATAAAGATATCTAAGCAATCACTATTTGATTTCAATATGGGATACCGTACACCTACCACAGTCGCAGAACGGACGAATGGGCTAGATTGATTCAGAATATACATCAGGACGTTCAATGGGCTTGCGTCGGATCAATATTTTGAGATGTTGCAGGTGAGGCCATCTTGGAGCAGAATCCGAACGCCTGGATTCAGATCCCGACTTGAATATCAAAAGAATGTTCAGCGGTGGTTTTTCCCTTACAAATTCCGGCTTCATTTTTTGAGGTATCCTGCCATGTTAAAATTTCTCTACCAGTTGGTGTCGCTATGCAGCATGACGTTCGGACTCATTATGAGTCCTTTTCTCAAGAGCTTAAAATTTAGTTGGAATGTACTCATTAATATGAGAGATATATCCTCTGGTTCCTAACGGAATGTTCATGGGAAATTGTATATTACAGGCAAAATGAATAGATGAGTATACTCCCATCCTATAGTGGTGGTTATAAAAATGTTCTTTACATATCTTAATCACACTTTTTATACCCTCCACCATAGGATGGGGGTATACAAATTTCGTCATTCTGTTAGTAACACCTCGAAATATGCGTCTGAGACCCCATATAGTATATATATTCTTGATCGTCATGTCATTTTAAGTCGATCTAGCCATGTCCGTCCGTCCGTCTGTCTGTAGAAAGCACGCTAATTTTCAAAAAAGTCGGTTGGGATTGTAAATGGGCCAAATCGGTCCATGTTTTGATATAGCTGCCACATAAACCGATCGGGTCTTGACTGTCGGAGCCTCTAGAGGGCGCAATTCTCATTCGATTTGACTGAAATTTTGCACGTTGTGTTTTGGTTTTATTTCCAATAACTGCGCTAAGTATGGTTTAAATCGGACCATGTTTTGATACAGCTGCCATATAAACCGATCTTGGGTCTTGACTTCTTGAGCCTCTAGAGGGCGCAATTCTCATCCGATTTGGCTGAAATTTCGCACAAAGTGTTTTGTTATGACTTTCAAAAACTGTGTTAAGTATGACGCAAATCGGTACATAACCTGATATAGCTGCCATATAAACCGATCTGGGATCTTGACTTCTTGAGCCTCTAGAGGACGCAATTCTCATCCGATTTGGAAGAAATTTTGTACAACGGCTTCTCTCATTACCTTCAACATACGTGTCCAATATGGTCTGAACCGATCAATAGCTTGATACAGCTCCCATATAAACCTATCCCACGATTTTGCTTCTTGAGTCCCTACAAGGCGCAATTCTTATCCGAATGAACTGAAATATTACACAATGACTTCTACAATGTTCAGCATTCATTTATGGTACGACTGGACTATAACTTGATATAGCTCCAATAGCATAACAGTTCTTATTCAATATTCTTTGTTTGCCTAAAAAGAGATACAGCGCATAGAACTCGACAAATGCGATCCATGGTGGAGGGTATATAAGATTCGGCCCTGCCGAACTTAGCACGCTCTAAGTTTTTTTTTTTGCCAGTTTTCCTTCTTTGTCTGTGCAGGAGGATGTGCTTGTACCAAAGGCATTGGTTTGATTTTAAGTTTCTTGGAAGAGTTTTCGAACTTTCTTATGACACCTTAACATCTCATTGCGCTCACACTCATGTCTTCCTATTTCTTTTTTTTTCGTGCCTAAGGAATTTGGAATACTTCTTCTTCGCTTGCTGCATATGTCAGATTCTTGGCTTTATTAGCGTTTCAACACTCTTGACCTGGGATAGTTATTCACACTAGACTTTTTTCGTTAGAAAGAAATCAAACGCCGAAGTTGCTAAATGCAAATCGTAAGGAGGGTTAATTAAACATGGCTTTGCTTTGAATTTTGCACCTGTAAAAAATTGTTTGTCTTCCAAAATGTTTGTTTAATAATTGTTTAGTTTTAATTATGGTATAATGACGCATTTGCATCAATTGTCATAACTTTGTTTTAAAACAGCAAACAGTTTTAAGGTTTGTTTTTAAATTAAATAAATAAATGTATAATAATAAGCAGCCATATTTAAATAACATATGCCGTTTTTAATCAATAATAAGGCCAAAATTCCCCAAAAGCTAACTCTTACCTGCAAAAATTGCGATATAAAAAGTTTTGCATTTGAGGCGGGGTTAGTAGTTCCATTGCTCCAAGTCAAGTGATTTTCCGAAAATGAAATTCCAAATTCTTTTCTTTATTGTCACGCTCTTAAGCTCTGCTCTAGTTTCTGCTGATCAAGCTGAGACTAAACAGCATTTCATTGATAGTCTTTTGAATGAGGAGTCTGTAAGTATTGCCTAAACTCAAAGACATATTTACCAGGATTTTCTTAATTTCTTCCATTTCTTAGACAGATATCAACCCGCAATGCTTTAATAAATTAAAAGATGAATTGAAAGCTGAACTTCAAATTGCCATGCAACAGTTTGTTGACAGAATCGATGAAAATGGCATGCCTGTATTTAAGGCTGGCATTCATTTGCAAGTTATTCCCTATATCGCTAATACACTCATACCCAGGGTTCAGGTTTGTAGAGAAGTGGTATAAAGGTCAGAATATGGAATATCATTTTTTTATTAATTTTGAACAGAGTAACATAGGCGCCGATTGCGTTCAGCAAGTGAAGGCAAATTTCCTAAAAGTCATCAAAGCTCACTTCAGTAAATTAATGAGCGCACTTCATATGCTGTAATTCCCACCATGAGGATTGTAAAATTTCCAAGATATTTTCAATAAATTGCACATATACCTTAGAAATGTAAAAAGTTAATTTTTATCTTTCCACAAGAGAATTAAAAGTCCTTACGGAGCCTCCATGCTACTTCTCCCATCGGAGGCATCCCAAAGTGGTGCAAAGGGGAAAGCTCATCAGATATGACGGGTACCACAGAAATAAAATAAGCGGGGCAAACCAAAAAGTTTACACAAGCAGAGGGTGTCCAGCTAGCACGGCTACGAATACGAATACGATGAGTCTGTTCAATAGAGTTGACAGTGGATGAGCCTAAAAAAATGGCCAACGGTGGCGCTAGCAGATCTCCAGAGGGTCGCTGGCAGTTCCAGCATTATGTACCGATGCGATGGTCCAATCCGCTCTCCATCTAAAAAATTACGATTAAAGAAACATCAACCAGAAATTATGGAACTGACAACCCCCTGATGACGACGACCTATGGGTTCAGAACACAGTTTATGATTGAAACATGGAATGTAAGTACTCTCTCAGAATCATCCAGACTTTCCCCAGTCCAGAACGAGCTGTCAAATTCCAACCTAGACATCCTCGATTTAAATGAAGTATGATGGCCGAAATCCGGGACTATGGATCTTAAAGCTGGCTACCTCTTAATTTTTTCAGGCAATGAAATCCGCCGAATAAACGAGGTCGGTATTTAATAGTCGCCGAAAGCAAAGCGCGCTCTTCTATCATACAATGTCATATCCGAAAGTATCATGACGGCAAGATGAAAAAAATGTATTGTACAATGGAACATGCAACTGAACCCGATGACGACGAAACAAAGGATAATTTCTATTCCCAACTCGATTCAGTGATACGCAAGTGCAAATTGCAAATTTGTCAATGTACATTCCATTAAGGAACAGGGGCAAATTTCTCACACATCAGTGAGTGCTGACCGATTCAAGTTTAAGCTCAAAACGCCCAACTCCACGCAAGCACGGCCGGAGCGTATAGCACCCCCGTCGGAACCATTCCGTCCCGTGAACAAATCTCAGGTGACCTCCTAAAGGTACATTCGCAAGATCTCCCAGATCGCAGAAGAATCGGTTGCCCAAAAAGGAGAGCTAGCGTCCCAGCAAACCCGGACATGAACATAGCAAGTGCTTGTAGTATCATCCCCGTCGAGGCAACTTCTGCAGCAGTCATTATGCGGTAGTACCATGGGTCCTATAAAATAGTGTCCGGTTAGGAGCCCTGTTAAGGTACTCGTCGAGCTCTTATCCAACGCCAGCAACACCCTCGTCTTCCTTCGGTCGATGACAATACAGAGCGTCCTAGCGGTCCGGCAACCATCCGCTGAGTCCCATTTCGCCACCAACGCCACTCTAGCCATCTCTTCTACTGTGTTCAGTAGCTTCACAAATGGCACGTAGGCAAGACTGGCAGCAGGTTCGCCAGGCGCAGACAAACCCCTCCTGGCGCATTCTTCCGCCCCTTTATTTCATGGAATTCCCTCATGTGCGGGAATCCATGTCAGCGTTACATTGTGGACACGAGCCAATTCAGGGACTTTAAAGAATCCGTCTCGCACCTCGATCTCACCGTCCTCGACTACAAAGACTTGAGCGCCGCGGCCAGTAGTCACCATAAATCCTGAATTTTGAGGGCGGTAAATTCCTAACCAGAATTTCTCTTGTGGTTACTGTAATGGCGTAGACCTCTCAGAAACATATCTACATTGAGTGTGTCGGAGTAGCCCCCAATCCAGTGCCTTACCCATCTTGGAGCCCTCGGCAAAGATCAAGGTCTCATCCTCCTCAAACACACCATTCGCCTTTCATTCATCCCTTCCAGGAAAAGGAATCCTGAACATTCTCGAATACCCTTGTACGAGTCCTCTTCCCTACGGCCTTCCACCATACCAGTGCTCCATAAGTCAGTACCGGTCTCACAATGACTGTATATATCCAATAAATCATCTCGGGGGTTACCCCCCACTTCCTACCGAACATTCTTTTTCAAAAGAAAAAAAGCCCACAGTGTCTTACGGTCTCTTTCCTCGGTATTCCTCTTCCAGAACAGCTTCGAATCGAGGACTATGTCAAGGTATTTCACCTCCTTCGATAACTGCAGGGTGATCACGTCTAAGGACGGAAGTCTGAACAGCGGTATCTTGCATTTACGCGGGAAGAGCACCAGCTCCGTATTCCTTGGGTTGATACTCAACCCATTTCTGGTAGCCCATCGCCACCCACTCATGATCTCGATGATTGTCGACAAAAACTGCCTCGGACCAGCAACTAGACGTCTTCCACATAAATGATTATCTTCGTGCCACCCCCGTAGAGATCCATCAGGATTTCATTTATAACGAGGTTCCGCAGAGATCCATCAGGATTTCATTCATATCGAGGTTTCATAGATTCGGCGAGAACATCGGGACGTTCCTCTGGTCACCCGCCATCTGACCACACTATCTCCCAGGTTCTCATTTATAATGCTGCCATAGAGCATATTATTGGTCCACTTGGAGATTATTGGGTGAATACCCGTGCGACTTTCGATCCTATCTCCAAGTTATTAAAGACCTCCTCAACATCCAAGAAGGCTCCCATAGTGTACTCCCTCCGTCGGAGAGAAGTCTCAACCTCTCGCACAATTTTGTGAAGGACCTTCTCCTCCGACATGCCTTTGAGTTGTCCCCTTTGAGGTTGTGTCCCACTGAATTTCTCCGGCGTCAGTCCCCCACTTATCTTCATGTCAATCAGTCTTTTCAGTGTTTTCAGCAAAAACGATGTCAGACTAAAAGGCCTATAATCCTTCGTCATGTTGTGGTTTATTTTTCCCGCCTTGGGGATAAATACCACCTTGACCTCTCTCCATGCCCTTTGTATGTAAGGCTACGCTAGACTCGCTCGGAAAATCCGTGCAAGCGCCAGGGCAGGGTGACTCCACTGGACTCTTGCTGCAGTGCCAAGAGTCCATGCCGGACCTGGCAGTGATAATACCGTCAGGTCCGGCCGACTTAAATGAACGGAGAGTGCGAACTGCACACACTATCTTCTCGTCAACGATGCCCCCGATGAGGTCATCCTCCAAGGCCGCATATGAAGGTATTGCGATATCTTGATCGCCAACCTCTTTTTGGGCGCCCGGGAAATGCGTCTTTATCAAAAGTTCCACCGTCTCCTGACCGATTGGTGTAAGTCCCTTCCTCCCTCTTCAGTGAGCTAGGCGTACTAGAATCCTTTGAGAGCACTTTGCGCAGCCTTGTTGCTTCGCTAGTGCTTTCCAATTCTCCTCAGAATTTCGCCCAGGAACTCCTCTTCGTCTCCTCTTCGCGGCATCACGATATTCGCCCCAGCCCTCTGAGGTGTTTTCCTTTTGTTCTGATTAAAAAGCCTTCTACATTCCCTTCTGACCACCTTCGCCTTCGGTGACCACCATGAATGGATGGTTTTACGCTGGCAGTACTCGTTCGGGACATAGCTTCAGGCATACCGTCACAATTTCCACGGTGGCCTTCAGATCCCTTGCGTCCTCCTGGGGGTCCCAGCTTCGGCTTCAGTTCCCTGAACTTCTCCCAGTTGGTCCTCCTTGGGTTTCCGTATGGTATCCTCCAGCCCATCTCGTGATCGGCCTGAAAACATATCCTAAAAAGATTCGTTCACAGAGATAAGCAAATCTATTTTAATATGCTGGTAGAGCAAGCCGAAAATGCAGCAAATATTGTACACCTGCGTGGTCTTTGCTAGTGAATAAAACAAATGAGCGCTAACAATATAAGGCCTACGGCAATGACAAAAGTTGTGTCCGGATCGGAATTAACAACACCCGAACAGCAATTAGAGCGATGGCGCTGATTTTTCAGCTCCGCAGGACCATCAACCAAGGACGAAAGCTTCGACCCTCTTATTCCCCCTGTGCGCCGAAACCCACGCAGGAATATATCTTCAGCCCCACCCACCTGCGAAAAAATTGAGGCCGTTTTGGTCTCACTCAAAATCACAAAATCAGACGGTCCTTAAACGCACCTGCCGAACTGTTGCAGTACGGGGCACACCCTATAGCTCAAGCGATCGCCCCAATAATTAGAGAGGCCTGGAATACAAACGCTGTCCCCAAGGAATGGAAGAAGGGGATCATGATCACAATCCCAAAGAAGCGTGACCTCACCCAATGTAGAAACTGGAAAGTTTTGCGCAAATACCTTTTATTAGTGTAGGTCAGTTGGGATTGTAAATAGGCCATATCGGTCCAAGTTTTTTTGAGCCTCTAGAGGGCTCAATTCTCATCCGATTTGGCTGAAATTTTGTACAACGGCTTCTCTCACGACTTTCAACTTACGTGTCTAATATGTTCTGAATCGATTAATAGCTTGATACAGCTCACATATAAACCTATCTCCCGATTTTGCTTCTTGAGCCCCTACAAGGCGCAACTCATATCCGAATGAACTAAAATTTTACATAATGACTTCTACAATGGTCCGTATCGGACTATAACTTGATATAGCTCCAATAGTATAACAGTTCTTATTCAATATTCTTTGTTTGCCTAAAAAGAGATACCGCGCATAGAACTCGACAAATGCGATCCATGGTGGAGGGTATATAAGATTCGGCCCGGCCGAACTTACCACGCTCTTACTTTTTATTCTCCAACCCATACATGTGAGTTCGACTTCATTTTCGGCCTTATGAAAGTGGTATAGATGTTAAGAAGATCAGAAGGAGTGAAGTAATTCTTACGCCGTTTAAGGAAACCTATACACTTGAAAGCTTCTTTCGACACTTCAAATACGTGATTAGCCCAACGGACATCATTTGGTATTTTCATGCCCAGAACATCAAGAGCTCAATGAGATGAGAACCCATCTATAACGACTCGTATAGTGCGATCTCTGAGAAAGCTCGAAATAAATCGAACGAAGCTATTACCGACACCAAATGCCACCAGCTTTGATAGTAGTGTGCAATGCTAGACCCTAACAAATGCCTTGCAAATGTCCAGATCCACAATCTTACTCTCACCAAGTTGGTGGATTGA
The DNA here is from genome assembly GCF_963082655.1 of Stomoxys calcitrans. Lineage (NCBI taxonomy): Eukaryota > Metazoa > Arthropoda > Insecta > Diptera > Muscidae > Stomoxys > Stomoxys calcitrans. Next base: position 30,128,464 of record NC_081553.1, on the reverse strand, counting down.
GCGACTCAAACGTGCCGACAGAAATGCCACGAGGTCGCCCGTAGAGCGATTTCTGCGGAGCCCATACTGTTGGTTGCTAAGAAAGCCATTAGACTCTAAATACCTCACAAGATGCTGATTAACCATGCACTCCATAACCTTGGAGAGAGCGGAGCATGTCGCAATTAGACGATAATTCCCAGGGTTAATCGCCGCACCCTTTTTTGGTATTGGCTTGAATGTTGGCAACCAAGGTTGCGCAATTCACGAGCCAGAGTCGAAGAACACTGGCGCAAGACAAGTGATGATCTTGATCTCCTTAACAAAAGTTGGGATAGATGAAGAGGTACACTTTTTCGAACAACTTAAATGCTCTTACTTTCTCGTAGAAGCAGGAACCATAGTACGTGGGCTCTGCTCGTAAAGAAAATGTTCGTGCCTGAGCACTTTGGCACATGAAGATCTTGCTTGCTTGCGTAGCGGTTCAGTATTTTTATACCCACCACCGAAGGATGGGGAATATTCATTTTGTCATTCCGTTTGCAACACATCGAAATATCCATTTCCGACCCTATAAGGTATACATATTCTTGATTACCGTAAAAATCTAAGACGATCTAGTAATGTCGGTCCGTCTGTCTGTTGAAATCACGCTACAGTCTTTACAAATAAAGATATTGGAATGAAACTTTGCACAGATTCTTTTTCGGTCCATAAGCAGGTTAAATTCGAAGATGGGCCAAATCGGCCTATATCTTGATATAGCCCCATATAGACCGATCCTCCGATTTAGGGTCTTAGGCCCATAAAAGCCACATTTCTTATCGGATTTTGCTGAAATTTGTGTGTTAGGCCCCTCGGTATCCTTCATCAATTTGACCCTGATCGGTCCAGATTTGGATATAGCTGCCATATAGACCGATCCTTCGATTTAGGGTCTTAGGCCAATAAAAGCCGCATTTATTATCCGATTTTGCTGAAATTTGGGACATCGAGTTGTGTTAGGCCCTTCGACATAATTTATCAATTTGGCCGAAATCGGTCCAGATTTGGATATAGCTGCCATATAGACCGATCTGCTGATTAAGGGTGTTAGGCCCATAAAAACCACATTTATTATCCGATTTTGCTGAAATTTGGGACAGTAAGTTGTGTTAGGCCCTTTGACATCCGTCATCAATTTGGCCCAGATCGGTCCATATTTGGATATAGCTGTCATATAGACCGATCTCTCGATTTAAGGTTTTGAGCCCATAAAAGGCGCATTTATTGTCCTATTTTGCCGAAATTTGGGACAGTGAGTTGTGTTAAGACTTTCGACATCATTTTTCAATTTAGCCCAGATCAGTCCAGATTTGGATATAGCTGCCATATAGACCGATCTCTCGATTTAAAGTTTTGGGGCCATAAAAGGCGCATTTATTGTCCGTTTTCGCCGAAATTTGGGACAGTGAGGGCCAAAGTTCGGCCCGGCCGAACTTAACGTCTTTTTACTTGTTCGTATACAAATATTGACCGCTTCGGGACTGGGGAGGAAGCAGTAAAAGTAGAAGCAGAAAAAAATGCTGAAACAATGCAGTGATCGGAGTTACCAAGAGGTGCAAGAATGTTAACTTGATACTTTTCAGGGTGTAAAGTTAAGAAAAGGTCAAAAGTATTATGTTGATGCCCTTGGACACATGCGATATGTGTTGGTTTGTTCACTTCTTGCGCCAAGCCATTGTGCTTTTCGAAAGATAAACGAAAGGAAGGCTTGTCGGAAAGACGTACAAGCGGAACTACGGACCATAGAACACAAGACGAATGACAAATGAACAGAGGGAGGGGTGAACTGACGGACATAGTTAAATTGACCTGAAATGTCAATAAGTATAATATTTTGGACCAACATTTGGGGAAGTTAGTATTCCCCCATTCTATACTGGACATAAATTTCTTCATTTCATTTCTACTTCATTTTTTTTCATGTTTTGCCTTTCGAAACACTATTTATTTGTTTCATGGTGTAATCACGCAAATCAAATCCATTGAATTATCGTTTTGACTTAGTGGGAACCCCCGATGATAATACCAAATTTCATTGGTATTTCATTTGGGTTTTTTGTCAAAGAAGACTTTTAACTAGTTTTGGGGGCAAACTTATTTATTTGACAAATTGATCGTTGCTGGTGGTGCTTGTCTCGTACACTCGTATGCAAATCCCATAGAAGACATTACAAATTTTCAGCCGAGTCTATAAAAGCAAGTCAATATTAAAAAGACGACAATAGTTTTCGTACATCTTCTTTTTTGGAAAGATACTCGTGCAGAAGCAAATTCAACGCTATGAAATTTCTAGCTTTGATTTTAATCGTTGGTCTATTTGGTGTCTTGTTCTGCAGTGCACGCGGACTACCTGCCGCTGATAAGAACTCATTCCGTCTAAAGGTTAAGGACATTGCAGCGAATACCATTAAGAAAAATTATGATATAATTTTTGGGTCCGATAGGGGAGTTTTAAGGAATTGAAATGTTTAATGAAATGTAAAAGGAAAAAATTGTTGTTTAAGCTTTTGGCATTGTTGTGTTGTTGTTATTAGTGTTGTAGCCTAAAGTAAGTGTTATTATATAAAAAAAAAAATATTTAATAAATTTTTAAGTAAAAAAATCAAAAATTAGTTATCGGTTGTTTCTAAAAAAGTTTTATTTTATATTAAAAAAGAATTTAAAAAAATATTGAAAAATTATTTCCAGTTGCTCTAAATTGTCTTTCAAGTGTTTTTCTCCCCTACTACTCTTTGAAATTATCCTGCATGAACCCTCATAAATAATTTTTTTTTCTTATAAGAAACAAGTTTGAAGTGATGAAATCAACTACCTATGGAAACAATCCCACATTTCCTCCTTTCTTAGCTCTAGTTTCCAAAGCTTTCCCTTTACTCCTCTATGGTATGCTTGGAAAGCATCTTAGCTTAGTGCAAATAATTGTTACAAATGCAATACCATATTCCGACATCATATTGAAAAACCAAAACTATGGAAATTAAAATTTCCTAAAATTTTACTTCATTCACATGGTGTCTACCTGTCTATTAATGCTGCTGGCTGTAGACGACCATGTTGTTGTTGTGGTCCATGTTCATTCCCATTGTTATGGCCTATGCTACTGCTGTCTGAGTTCTTTGGCCTATCCTATGTTGAGTGGTGTTTGCACAATTGTTCAAATATTTCAATTTTTGTGTTAGCATTAATTTTTATACCCTCCACCATAAGATGGGGGGTATACTAATTTCGTCATTCTGTTTGTAACTACTCGAAATATTCGTCTGAGACCCCATATTCTTGATCGTCGCGACAATTTATGTCGATCTAGCCATGTCCGACTGTCCGTCCGTCTGTCTGTCGAAAGCACGCTAACTTCCGAAGGAGTAAAGCTAACCGCTTCAAATTTTGCACAAATACTTCTTATTAATGTAGGTCGGTTGGTATTGTAAATGGTCCATATCGGTACATGTTTTGATATAGCTGTCATATAAACCGATCTTGGGTCTTGACTTCTTGAGCTTCTAGAGGACGCAATTCTTATCCGATTGGGATGAATTTTGGCACGACGTGTTTTGTTATGATATCCAACAACTGTGCCAAGTATGGTTCAAATCGGTCTATAACCTGATATAGCTGGCATATAAACCGATCTTGGGTCTTGACTTCTTGAGCCTCTAGAGGGCGCAATTCTTATCTGATTTGAATGAATTTTTGCACGAAGTATTTTGTTACGATATCCAACAACTGTGTCAAGTATGGTTCAAATCGGTTCATAATCTGATATAGCTGTCATATAAACAGATCTGGGTACTTGACTTCTTGAGCTTCTAGAGTGCGCAATTCTTATCCGATTGGGATGAAATTTGGCACGTAGTATTTTGTTATGATATCCAACAACTGTGCCAAATATGGTTCAAATCGGTTCATAACCTGATATAGCTGCCATATAAACCGATCTTGGGTCTTGACTTCTTGAGCCTCTAGAGTGCGCAATTCTTATCCAATTTAAATGAATTTTGGCACGTAGTATTTTGTTATGATATCCAACAACTGTGCCAAATATGGTTCAAATCGGTTCATAACCTGATATAGCTGCCATATAAACCGATCTTGGGTCTTGACTTCTTGAGCCCGTAGAGTGCGCAATTCTTATCCGATTGGAATGAAATTTCGCACGACGTGTTCTATTGTGATATCCAACAACTGTGCCAAGTATGGTTCAAATCGGTCCATAACCTGATATAGCTGTCATATAAACCGATCTGGGGACTTGACTTCTTGAGCTTCTAGAGGGCGCAATTTCTATCCGATTTGGCTGAAATTTCGCAAGACGTTTTTTATTGTTACTTTCAACAACTGTGTCAAATAAAGTACAAGTCGGTTCATAACCTGATATAGCTGCCATATAAACCGATCTGGGATCTTGACTTCTTGAGCCTCTAGAGGTCGCAATTATTATCCGATTTGCCTGAAATTTTGTACGACGGATTCTCTCATGACCATTAACATACGTGTTTTTTATGGTCTGAATCGGTCTATAGGCCGATACAGCTCCCATATAAATCTATCTCTCTATTTTACTTCTTGAGCCCCCAAAGGGCGCAAATCTTATTCGAATTGGATGACGTTTTACACAGGTCTCCAACATATAATTTAATTGTGGTCCAAACCGGACCATATCTTGATATCGCTCTAATAGCAGAGCAAATCTTTTCTTATATCCTTTTTTTTTTTTTGCCTAAGAAGAGATGCCGGGAAAAGAACTCGACAAATGCGATCCATGGTGGAGGGTATATAAGATTCGGCCCGGTCGAACTTAGCACGCTTTTACTTGTTTATTTTCCAAACTACAAATGCTCAAAATATCCAATTCGAACAAGGCGATTTTCAGCACCTGGGAACAAAGCTATCAAAGATTTTAATAACATCGACATTGCTTATTATTGCTGAAATTAATTGAAAAATGTTAAAAACGTGCTAAGTTCGGCCCGGCCGAATCTTGGGAATCCACCACCAAACTGAATTTGTTTGCAGGCCATTATCTGACTCTACGTACGAGGTCTGCTTTCTAAATTTCTGGCCTAATAATGAAAATGCAAATTTTTATTATCAAAAATGGTTTTTTGTTTTTCAAAGTCTTCTCCAGCATGCAGTGTATATGCATGCACTCATAAGAATTGTCAAACCACTTCTTCCGCTCAAATTGAGACACCTCCATAACATGTTGAATGAACACTTCATCAGCATTATTTGGTGACGAAAATCATTGATCACGCATTTTATTTTAATGCGCTGGAAAAAAAGAAGTCATTGGATGCCAAGCCAGGGCTGTACGATGGATGACCCAATAATTCAAAGGAATTGTGCGGAATCCAACGAGAACAAAATTTTTTACGGCACGCATAGTCGAGTTCATCCTGTTGGAACAAAAGTTCAAGGATAAATCTAAGAGTATCTCATGCTACATGACGATCTGGCATAATAAGTTCACGCACGGCATCAATGTTCTCTGGAACAATGTCAGTTTTTGGATGAAATTCGACTTTGAAATTTGACTGACTTTGAAATTCAACTGAATTCATTTCAACAGTTTTTCACAGTGCTACTAGAATGTTGCTTCATCACCACACAAAAATTTAAGTTCATCAATGCACTCTTGTGATAATCCACAAAATTTTGAACGGCTAGCTTTACATGTTCGACCGATATCGTGATTTCCACAGATGGACGGACATGGATAGATCGACATGGTATATCTCAACAATCATGAATATATGTACTTAACTAGTTGGACTGGGCACGCTCCGCTGCGCCTTCTTTTTACTTTATATGGAACAAAATTTGCCTTGGAATACTTATTTTCGACAATTAAAAAACTTTTAGTGAAATATTGGGTTGCCCAAAAAGTAATTGCGGATTTTTCATATAGTCGGCGTTGACAAATTTTTTCACAGCTTGTGACTCTGTAATTGCATTCTTTCTTCTGTCAGTTATCAGCTGTTACTTTTAGCTTGCTTTAGAAAAAAAGTGTAAAAAAAGTATATTTGATTAAAGTTCAATCTAAGTTTTATTAAAAATTAATTTACTTAATTTTAAAAAATCCGCAATTACTTTTTGGGCAACCCAATACCATGCTACGAAAATAGTATATCGCTTGACTAACATTTTAACAATATAAGTGCCCTTATCTGCATGCCATCTTTATAGGTCTACGAATTTTAGTTTGGATGTAAGGCGCACTCCATTCTTAAAAGAATTTCTTTCAGTTCGATATTCTCATGTTATCTGATTTAGTGGTGTTTTCAGGGGAGAGGTGGTCCCCCAGATTCTTGCCCCTGAAAAAATATCAGCATCGTGCTCTTCTCTCTTCTTTATTTACAGGATGAGGAGTCCCCCAAAAACATGATCCCAAGATTGGTTATCAAATTCGTTTTCTAATCTCAAATACCTTTCATTTGAGCCACATATTGGCATGGTGGAAAAATTTTTACCCTTTGGGGGATGTTTTGGGGAAGGGGTGATGACTACAATACATGGTCCTACATTTGGATATCAAATACGTATTCTACTCCCAAATACCTTTATTTGAGCCTCATATTGCGATGGTCAGTAAAAAATTATTGTTTGTGGGGTATTTTGAGAAAGGGGTAGACCCCCACAAAATTGGTTCCGAAAGTGAGTATCAATTCTTGCTCTACCCCCCAATTCCTTTCATTTAAGCCCCACATTGACATATGTCCGGTTTGGGGTATGGGACCTAAAAACTATGAATATCGAGCTCCACTGTCTTGAAGACCCAAATACGTCCTACTTGGGGGTTGTTTGGTGGTGGGACGTCCCCTAGACAGTTGGTGCCGAATGTTGATGTCAGATTCATGGTCTACTTCCAAATACACTTCATTTGGGCTCCAGTTTTCAGATTCGTGCTTTACTTCCAAACACCTTTCATTTGGGTCCCATATTGGGTCCATATGGTCGTAAATTTGTCTTCTCTGGGGTATGTTCTTGGGGATAGGCGGCCCCCCCAAACACTTGGTACCACATCTGGATATCAGATTCGTATTCTACACTGAAATACCTTTTTTTAAGCCCCATATTGCCATGGTCAGTAGATAAGTCCTGTTTGGGGGTGTTTTGGGAAAGGGGTGAAACTCCAGAAACTTTGTCCCAAATTTGGATATCAGATTCGTATTTTACTTGTAAATACCTTTCATTTGATTTGGGGGTGTTTTTGGGGTTGGAGTGGTCCCCCAAACACTTGGTCCGACAATTGGATATCGGATACAATTTCTAATCTTAAATACTTTTCATTTGAGTCCCATACTGTCGTGATTGGTGTATATATATATTTGGTAGGTTTTGGTATCGGGCGCCCCCACTAGGTACCCCATTCGAAATTTGTATACCAAATGTTTGTTTGTAGGTGATCTTAAGAGAGCACACAAAATTTCGCTTAAATCGCACCACCATTCTCCGAGATCTGCGTCTTCTGGAAATTAGAGTAAGGGGGAGGGTCCGCTTCCCCTTCAGATCAGATATCAAAAAATTTAGTACCCTATATTCACCACGGGAGCATTATGCACCATCAGTGAACATTTTAAGAAAATCGGTTCAGCCGTTTCTGAGTCTATAAGGAACACACAAACACAATTTAATTTTTATACCTTCCACCATAGGATGGGGGTATACTAATTTCGTCATTGTGTTTGTAACTACTCGAAATATTCGTCTGAGACCCCATAAAGTATACATATTCTTGATCGTCGCGACAATTTATGTCGATCTAGCCATGTCCGACTGTCCGTCCGTCTGTCTGTCGAAAGCACGCTAACTTCCGAAGGAGTAAAGCTAACCGCTTCAAATTTTGCACAAATACTTCTTATTAATGTAGGTCGGTTGGTATTGTAAATGGTCCATATCGGTACATGTTTTGATATAGCTGCCATATAAACCGATCTTGGGTCTTGACTTTTTGAGCTTCTAGAGGGCGCAATTCTTATCCGATTGGGATGAATTTTGGCACGGCGTGTTTTGTTATGATATCCAACAACTGTGCCAAGTATGGTTCAAATCGGTCTATAACCTGATATAGCTGCCATATAAACCGATCTTGGGTCTTGACTTCTTGAGCCTCTAGAGGGCGCAATTCTCATCTGATTTGAATGAATTTTTGCACGAAGTATATTGTTACGATATCCAACAACTGTGTCAAGTATGGTTCAAATCGGTTCATAATCTGATATAGCTGTCATATAAACAGATCTGAGTACTTGACTTTTTGAGCTACTAGAGGGCGCAATTCCTATCCGATTTGGCTGAAATTTTGCACGACGTATTTTATTCTTACTTTCAACAACTGTGTCAAATAAGGTCCAAATCGGTTCATATGCTGCTGTAGCTGCCATATAAACCGATCTGGGATCTTGACTTCATGAGCCTTTAGAGGTCGCAATTATTATCCGATTTGCCTGAAATTTTGTACTACGGATCCTCTCATGACCATCAACATACGTGTTTATTACGGTCTGAATAGGTCTATAGGCCGATAAAGCTCCCATATAAATCGATCTCTCTATGTTACTTCTTGAGCCCCCAAAGGGCGCAATTCTTATTCGAATTGGCTGACATTTTACACAGGTCTCCAACATATAATTTAATTGTGGTCCGAACCGGACCAAATCTTGATATCGCTCTAATAGCAGAGCAAATCTTTGCTTATTTCCTTTTTTGCCTAAGAAGAGATGCCGAGAAAAGAACTCGACAAATGCGATCCACGGTGGAGGGTATATAAGATTCGGCCCGGCCGAACTTAGCACGCTTTTACTTGTTTTCTCCATTTTTTTTTTTTTGTTTCTTCTCACTTCAAAACTCTCTGATTCAGTGTGCACTTTCAAGATGACTGCTGTTATTCGTAAATAAAAGCCACAATGGGGTCAAAAGGCAATTTAAAAAGTTTTGTTATAGCCCCTGTGTGACTGAGTCAGTCACTGGTTTTGCCATACACTGCTCTCATGAACGATACTTTAAATTATGTTTAACAATTTACCAAGGCCCAAATATGCATATGAAATACATACTTCAATGCTACCTTTAATATATATTTCCACAATAATAACAGCAACAACAACGACAATAAGAGTATGAAATGATGATTTCCTTTATTTAATGCATATTGAATTCAAATCCTTTCATAACTGTTAACAACGCAAAGGACGTACTCACTTTATAGCAATTTGTAAGAATTTCTCATGCAGCAAATATTCAATTGATTGAAGGAGAGTATGCGGCAGGCATTGCTACACGAAGCCTTTGTAGGAACAGCATTGAACATTTCTATAGATATGAGAGTTCATACACACATACGCACACACACATTCGATACATAATGCGATGGTATTTGTGCAAAAGCATACAACTTTTCCAAGAATAACATACTGGGATTTTAAGCAATATTTTGAGCATAACAAACACGGTCGGTTACAATTAAATATGTGTTATTCAATGCACACTCGAAGAATTGATTATTTGCCAGTTGCTTAAGCGTATAATGGAAACTCCTAAACTTGAATACAGGGATTTTAGCAGCAATTAATGATGAAGACTTTACTATTATTAAAAGAGCTTTAGAGATGGAATAGGGGGTATACTAACATAATCATTCCGTTTGTAAGATCGTGCAATATCAATTTGTGAGCCTAAAAATTTTATATATATCCTAGATCATTTTTTCAACCTTAAGTCTATCAATAGCAGTGTCCGACCGTTGAAATCACTATAGTGTTCAAACGAATAAAGATACCAGCTTGACATTTTGCACAAATATCTTTTATCGATGTAGGTCATTGATGATTGCAAATGGTTCATATCAGTTCAGATTTGTATACACTACCTCCCATTTTATCCGATTTGGCTGAAATTTTGTCCAGAGTGTTTTGTTATGACTTCGAACAATCGAGCGGTCAAGAGCGGTCTATAACAAGTAAAAAGGCGTTAAGTTCGGCCGGGCCGAACTTTGGATAACCACCACCTCGGGTATATATGTAAACCACCTTTCATCAAAATCCAGTGAAAATTTCATACCATATGTCCCATAGAAGTTATATCGAAATATGATCAGATTTGGACCAAATACTAATAAGTACAAGTCATTGTTCAATTATGTATAACAAAATATTGGTCTTTTTAGTAGCTATATCTAAAAATAAACCGATCTGAACATGGATGTCGAAAAGCCTAACATAAGTCAATGTGTCAAATTTCAGTTAAATCGGATTATAAATACGTCTTTTTTGGGGGCAAGACTATAAATCGAGATATCGGTTTATATTGCAGCTATATCCAAATCTTGACCGATCTGGGCCAATTTGACGAAGGATGTCGATGTGCCTCACACAACTCATTGTCTTAAATTTCAGTAAAATCGGATAATAAATGTGGCTTTTATGGGCCTAAGACGCTAAATCGGAGGATCGGTCTATATGGCAGCTATATCCAAACCTGGACCGATCTGGGCCAAATTGACGAATGATGTCGAAGGGCCTTGCACAAGTCACGGTCCCAAATTTCAGCAAAATCGGTTAATAAATGTGGCTTTTATGGGTCAAAGACCCTAAATCGGCAAATCGGTATATATGGCAGCTATATCCAAACCTGGACCGATCTGGGCCAAATTGACGAAGGATATCAAAGGGCGTAGCACAAGTCACTGTCCCAAATTTCAGCAAAATCGGATAACAAATGTGGCTTTTATGGGCCAAAGACCTTAAATCGGCGGATCGCTATATATGGCAGGGATGTCCAAACCTGGACCGATCTGGGCCAAATTGACGAAGGATATCGAAAGGCCTAGCACAAGTCACTGTCCCAAATTTGAACAAAATCGGTTAATAAATGTGGCTTTTATGGGCCAAAGACCCAAAATCGGCGGATCGGTCTATATGGGGGCTATATCAAGACATAGTCCGATTGACATTTGAGCTCCACTGCTTTGGGTTACTACCATAAATAACCAATTATGGATGCTAACTGTGGAGGGATTTGAACCCCTCTGCTGTGCAGACGATGTTATAATACTTCTTAGGGGTAAGGATCCGAACCAGCTATGTCTAAGGGCCCAAAGGGTCTTGCATATGGCATATGACTAGGCTAGACCCAGGGGTTTCAATGTTAACCCAGAGAAGACTGACAAATGCTGTTCACGAGAAAGACGAAGGTGAGCCAATTTAACGCACTACGTTTCCTCAATAAAACGATTTCGATATCTGACAAGGTCAAATACTTAGGAGTGACCTTGAATAAGAATCTTGGAACTGGAAGTGTCACATTCAGGAGCGTACTGAGAAGACTCACAGATGTTAGACACTATGTAGACAGACCGTAGGACGTAGGCCTGAATCCGAGGACCAATACTTACTTACGCCTCAGTAGTTTGGTGGACTGCTATGGAGAAAAAGTTCAACATAAGGACCATACATCTGGTTTAGAAAACATATTGTCTTGGCATAGGCGGAGCGATGAGAACCACGACCACTAGGGCACTGGAGACTATTCTAGATATCCGACTCATTGACATACAGATTAAGTGTGAGGCAGCCACTGCGGCTATGAGACTCAAGGCGGTGGGAGAATGGATTGAGGATGGGAGCAGCTCATACCATCGCGGTATAATCGAGGCGATGATAGGAAACCTGGACGGATGGAAAGAGGTTTCCGATCAATCCATTCTCCCATTGTCTTAAGTCTCATAGCCGCAGTGGCTGCCTCACACTTTATATGTATTGGGTTGCCTAAAAAGTAATTGCGGATTTTTCATATAGTCGGCGTTGACAAATTTTTTCAACGGCTTGTTACTTTTAGCTTGCTTTAGAAAAAAAGTGCGCGAAATTTTGTTTACATTTGTTTGTTTGGCGTCAATTTTAATATGGAGCCCACAAAGGAGCATTTTCGTCATATTTTACTTTATTATTTCCATAAAGGAAACACGCGGAGCAGGTTGCTAAAAAGTTACGAGATGTGTATGGTGATAAAGCCTTAAAAGGAAGACAGTATTAAAATTGGTTTGTTTTCAACAACGTTAGTCGAAAACGATCATGGTCCAAGCATGGTGGACCAGCTCAAACCACTTCAAAGGCTGATATCCACCAAAAGAAGGTTATACTGTCTGTTTGGTGGGATTGGAAGGGTGTGGTATATTTTGAGCTGCTTCCAAGGAACCAAACGATTAATTCGGATGTTTACTGTCAACAATTGGACAAATTGAATACAGCCATCAAGGAGAAGCGACCAGAATTGGTCAATCGTAAAGGTGTCATATTCCACCAGACCGCTAGACCGCACACATCTTTGGTCACTCGCCAAAAACTGAGTGAGCTTGGCTGGGAACTGCATCCACCATATAGCCCTGACCATGCACCATCAGACTACCATTTATTTCGATCTTTGCAGAACTCCTTAAATGGTAAAACTTTCGGCAATGATGAGGCTATAAAATCGCACTTGGTTCAGTTTTTTGCAGATAAAGGCCAGAAGTTCTATGAGCATGGAATACTAAATTTGCCAGGAAGATGGCAAAAGGTTATCGAACATAATGGTAATTATATATTTGATTAAAATTCATTCTAAGTTTTATTAAAAATGCATTTACTTTCTTTTAAAAAATCCGCAATTACTTTTTAGGCAACCCAATATGTCAATGGGTCGATTATCTAGAATAGTCTCCAGTGCCCTAGTGGGCGTGGATCTCATCGCTCAACCTATGACAAGACAACATGAGGTTGAGTGCGAGACACTGGTGTCAGTGACACAGTCTTGGACTGACTGAAACCTAGTATTGCCATCTGGAAGATCATGTTACACGGATGGATCAAAGCTAGAGGACAGAGTGGGCCTGGGGGTCTACACTAAGAACCCAGGGACTGACATCTGTTTTAGACTGCCTGACCCTAATACAGTCCTGCAGGCGGAGATCCGGTCGATAATGGAATGCGTGAGGTGGTGTGGTGCTAACGCCAGGACGTCGAGTGTGAACATCTTTACGGACAGTAGAATGGTAATCAGGGTAATAACAACTAGGACGGTAAGGCCACGTATCGTGTTGGAGTGTAAGAAGGGCATTAAGGCCTTCTCTGATGATGGCACAATCCGCATTGTTTGGGTGCCGGTCCATAGCGGAGTAACTGGGAATGAGAAAGCAGACGATTTGGCAGTGAAGGCCAGAGGACTGCCGTCGATAAACTTAGTTAACCCAAATCTTTTAGGGAAATTTAGATTGTAGGAAGACGAGGCTATTACTGAAAGAAAGTAAGCGGGAAGTCAGTATAGCTTTTGGTGTCATAACGGGACACATAAGACTACGAGCTCACTTATGCAAAATCGGTGCGACAAGTGATAGCATGTATAGGGCATGTGGGGAAGATGAGGAGACGTTGGATCAACGGTGAACGTTTTATGAAAATCTGTTGACGTGTTTGGGTCTATTCGGAACAAACAAACAAAGCGCAAAGCTTTTATTTTATAGCTTCCATCATAGGATGTGGGTATACTAATTTCGTCATTCCGTTTGTAACACATCGATATATTAAATATTGCATGAACATTTGACCGTCAACAAATTTGTTCGCGTTGGATCACACACAATTTGTCAATCGCCCAAAGAAAGGCTTGTGTCGATTGGTCGACAGAAATGCTCCAAAAATACGATAGTGGTGCTTCGGAACACGTCTATGACATCATAATAGGTGATGAAACGTGGATTTTCGCGTATGAGCCCGAAAGTAAATAGCAGTCAACTGTATGGGTGTTTCAAGATGAGCCGAACGCAAATAAAGTTGCTCGCGCACGATGCACTTCCAAGCCAATGATCGCCTGTTTTTATACCCACCACCGAAGGATGGGGGTATATTCATTTTGTCATCCCGTTTGCAGCACATTGAAATATCCATTTCCGACCCTATAAGGTATATATATTCTTGATCAGTAGAATATATATACCTTATAGGGTTGGCCGAGTTGGTAGCGTGCTTGGATTTCCAGTGCAAGGGTCGTGTGTTCGATTCCCTCCAGAAATCTTAGTCTGTAGCTACTGTGGTATCACAATGGACCTAAAATTATATAAGTGTGTCTGTAAAGGACTGCCACTCTTACCTAACCTAACCTAGCCATGTTCGTCCGTCTGTATGTTGAAATCACGTTACAGTCTTTAACATGCAAAAGCGTGCTTAGTTCGGCCGGGCCGAATCTTACATACCCTCCATCATAGATCGCATTTGACGAGTTCTTTGCGCGGTATCTCTTTTTAGGCAAACTAAGGAAAAAAGAAAATAATTGCTACGCTTATTGAATTGAAGGGAGGAGGAGACCATAGTAGAAGTCTCTGTGTAAAATTTCAGCAAAATCGAATAAGAATAGGGGCTTTAAGGGGCTCAAAAAGTATAATAGGGAGATTGGGTTATGGGGGGGCTGTATCACGCAGAAGACCGATTCAGACCATATTTGACACGGATATTGAAGGTCATTGGAGAAGCTGTTGTACAAAATTTCAGCCAAATCGGATAATAATAACGCCCTCTTGAGGCTCAAGAAGACAAAATCCAAGATCGGTTTATATGGCAGCTATAACAGGTTATGAACCGATTTACACCGTACTCGGCACAGCTTTTGGACGAAAAAACGCATACAAAATTTCAGCCAAATCGTATAGGAATTGCGCAATCTAGAGGCTCTACAAGTCAAGACTCAAGATCGGTTTATATGACAACTATGTCAGGTTATTTACCGATTTAAACCATAATTGGCACAGTTGTTAGAAACTATAACAAAACATCTCATGCAAAATTTCAGCCAAATCGGATAAGAATTGCGTCCTCTAGAGGCTCAAGAAGTCAAGACCCAAGATCGGTTTATATGGCAGCTAAATCAAAACATGGACCGATTTGAACCATACTTAGTGCAATTGTTGGAAGTGATACCAAAACACTACGTGCAAAATTCATCAGTGAAATCGGACGAGAATTGCGCCCCTAGAGGCTCAAGAAATCAAGACCCAAGATCGCTTTATATGGCAGCTATACCAGGTTCCACAGCTGTTGGAAGTGACACCAAAACACTACGTGCAAAATTTCGGTCAAATCGGGTGAGAATTGCGCCCTCTAGGGGATCCAGAAGTCAAAACCCAAGATCGGTTTATATGGCAGCTATATCAAAACATGGACCGATTTGGCCCATTTACAATCCCAACCGACCTACACTAATAAAAATTATTTATTTCAATTTCAAGCGGCTAGCTTAACTCCTTCGAAAGTTGGCGTGCTTTCGATAGACAAACGGTCGGACGGACATGGCTAGATCGACTTAAAATGACATGATGATCAAAAATATATATACTTTATGGGATCTCAGACGGGTATTTCGAGGTGTTGCAAACAGAATGACGAAATTATATTTTTATACCCTCCCATCATATGGTGGAGGGTATAAAAATAGGGATATTGAGCTGAAACCTTGCACAGATTCCTTTGTTGTTCATAAGCAGGTTAAGTTCAAAGATGGGCTATATCGGACTATATCTTGATATAGTCGCCATATAGACCGATCCTCCGATTTAGGTTCTTAGGCCCATAAAAGCCTCATTTGTTATCCCGTTGTGCTGAAATTTGGGACAGTGAATTGTATTTGGCCAGTCGACATCCTTCTGCAATTTGGTTCAGATCGGTCCAGATTTGGATATGGCTGCCATATAGACCGATCTCTCGATTTAAATTCCTGGCCTTTTTTCTATTCTCACCTATAGAATAAACACTTCAGCTGTATCATTGGTGATAAGCACAAATTTAGTACAAATTTATCAACTTTCTTATAAATTTTAAAATTTCTACAAACATTTTTATTTCTACGCCATTTCCTATGTCAACATGCTTCTGCGCCACTGTATTTCTGTTTATGTTCATTCACATGTAAAATATCTGACCAGTTATAATTTGCCCATAACAAACTTTGTTCATGCACTAACTCTCTTCGGCTAGCAACAATGAACGAATGGCGAAGTGTTTGTATTTGCATTTGTTTGTTCTCTTCTCCATTGTTATTAAGTTATTAAGGGATTTAAGAAGATTTCAACAAAAACATTTGTACTCTTAAACCATAACCCCATAATAATGTGAATGTAAAAATGGGAGTAGTAGTGTCTGTGTGTGTGTGGGTGGAATGGAATGGTAGATGAATGTCATGATTAGATTATAGAGATAGTGAATAGAATAAAGCGAATACTTAATGCATGTCTCTAGTTTGAATGTATATCTCATATAACATACATAATAAAACATTAAAAGGCTATGTAATGATGTAGTTAAGTCCTTTTGGCACATATTTGGGGGATATTAAGGTATGAATATATTTTCGGAAAATATTCTTTAATTGTTTTAGGAAGTGGTAAACTTTTATCAATTAGAAAGCTAAGTTTCATAGTTTTTTATAACAGCATTGTTTATTATCTTAGATTGTAGGTAAATACCAGAATAAATATAAATATATTTAATTTAAAATGAGCAAAGCTTTTTACAGTCTTTAGTGATTAAATGGTGTTCTCTTTTGGCATTTCTTTAGAATATTTACCTAATTTTACAGAATC
The DNA here is from genome assembly GCF_963082655.1 of Stomoxys calcitrans. Lineage (NCBI taxonomy): Eukaryota > Metazoa > Arthropoda > Insecta > Diptera > Muscidae > Stomoxys > Stomoxys calcitrans. The sequence goes on along the minus strand of NC_081553.1, from coordinate 30,111,837 downwards.
TGTATAACCTTTCAACTTTAGTTTCCATACAACCAGCTTTCTTGAAGACCTACAAACTATTAACCATAAAATTTGTTGCACACATTTTAATTGATGGATACTATTTGCCATGGTGCTCAAGTAATATTTAAACTAATTAAATTATATAACCACTAGTAAACAAATATGCATAGGACAATTTATATAAGACGAAGCAATTATTCAGCCGCATATACGAATATGAGTGTCTGATGTATAGTGAAGCACAAACATGTGCATCTAATTGTGAAATTCGTTAAGTGCTTGCAGTAACTTAAGAACATAAATTCATGGCAGAATGATATTTTGAGAAAATCGCTTTATTAATACGCTTGCAAAGGCCCCAAAAGGGAAAATCTGACGTTACATATTTCTATATGTAAATGTGAACCGATTTCTATGAAGTTCAACAGTAATGTCGAGAGGAACAAGAGATTTATTCTATGCCAAAAAACTTCCCTATGCCAAATTTGAAGAAAACTTCTACCCGTATTTTGTACAAAAACAAGTAAAAAGGGGTTAAGTTCGGTCGGGCCGAACTTTGGATACCCACCACCTCGAGTATATATGTAACCAACTTTCTTTATAATCCGCTGAAAAATGCATAATTTATGCCCCCATAGCAGCTTTATCGAAATATGGTCCCATATGGACCAAATTCGACACGGATATTGAGTGGTCTTATAAGTTCAAGTCATTGTTTAATTTTGAAGAATAAAATATTGGTTTTATTGGTAGCCATATCCAAATATATACCGATCTGAACCATTTACGATACGGATGTCGAAAAGCCTAACATAAGTCACTAGCTGTATCCAAATCTGGACCGATCTGAGCCAAATTGCAAAAGAATGTCGAGTGACCTAGCACAACCCTTTGTCCCAAATTTCTGCGAAATCGGACTATAAATTCGCCTTTTATGCGTCCAAAACCTTAAATCGAGAGATCGGTCTATATGGCAGCTATATCAAAATCTGGACCGATCTGGACCAAATTGAAGAGGGATGTCGAAGGGCCTAACACAACTCTCTGTCCAAAATTTTAGTGAAATAGGTTAATAAATGCACCTTTTATGGGCCCAAGACCCTAAATCGAGAGAACGGTCTGTATGGCAGCTTATCCAAATGAGGACCGATCTAAGCCAAATTAAACAAGTAAGAGCGTGCAAAGTTCGGCCGGGCCGAATCTTATATACCCTCCACCATGGTCGCATCTGTCGAGTTCTTTGCGCTGTATCTATTTTTAGGCAAACAACGTATAATGAATAAGGACGGAGGAGCAGTTACAGCAAGTTATAGTCCGATTCGGGGCTCAAGAAGCGAAATCGGGAGATCGGTTTATATGGGAGCTGAATCAAGCTTTAGATCGATTCTGACCATATTGCACACGTATATTGAAGGCCATGGGAGGAGCCGTTGTACAAAATTTGTGCAAAATCGGATGAGAATTGCGCTCTCTAGAGGCTCAAGAAGTCAATACCCAAGATCGGTTTATATTGCAGCTATATCAGGTTATGGACCGATTAGGACCATACTTGTCACATTTATTGGATATCATAACGAAACACGTCGTGCAAAATTTCATTCCAATCGGATAAGAATTGCGCTCTCTAGAGGCTCAAGAAGTCAAGACCCATGATCGGTTTATATGGCAGGTATATCAGGTTATGTATCGATTAGGACCATTCTTGGCACAGTTGTTGAAAGTGATATCAAAACACTATGTGCAAAATTTCAGTTAAATCGGACGAGAATTGCGCCCTCTAGAGGCTCAAGAATTCAAGACCACAGATCGGTTTATATGGCAGCTATATCAGGTTATGGACCGATTTGAAACATACTTAGCACAGTTGTTGGATATCATAACAAAACACGTCGTGCCAAATTTTATTCCATTCGGATAAGAATTGCGCCTTCTAGAGGCTCAAGAAATCAAGACCCAAGATCGGTTTATATGGCAGCTATATCAAAAAATTGACAGATATGGCCCATTTACAATCCCAACTGACCTACACTAATAAAAAGTATTTGTGCAAAATTTGAAGCGGTTAGCTTTACTCCTTCGGAAGTTAGCGTGCTTTCGACAGACAGACGGACGGACAGACGGACGGACGGACATGGCCAGATCGACATAAAATGTTGCGACGATCAAAAATATATATACTTTATGGGGTCTCAGACGAATATTTCGAGTAGTTACAAACAGAATGACGAAGTTAGTATACCCCCCATCCTATGGTGGAGGGTATAATAAAGCTGTTTTGGGCTTCAGACCCTTTATCGGGAGAACGGTCACAGCTATATCTAAGTATGGACCGATCTAATCTATATTTAGGCCAGATGTCGGGAAGCTCAAAATAACCCACTGTTGCAAACTTCAGCGAAATCGGGTAAAAATAAAGCTTTATAGTCTTCAGACCCTTTATCGGGAGATCGGTATATATTGCAGCTATATCTATATATAGCCCGATCTGAACCATATTTGGGTCAGTTGTCGAAAAGCCTTAACCTACTCACTGTTTCAAATTTTAGCAAAATCGGAAGGAAAATAAACTTTTTATGGGCTTCAGACTCTTTATCGCAAAACCGGTCTAGATAGCAGTTATATCTAAATATAGCCCTATCTGAACCATATTTACGTTAGATGTCGGGAGGCTTAAAATAACTCACTGTTTCAAATTTCACCGAAATCGGGTAATAAATAAAGCTGTTATGGGCTTCAGACCCTATATCGGGAGAACGGTCTATATGGCAGCTATATCTAAATATGGACCGATCAAATTTATATTTAGGTCAGATGTCGGGAGGCTTAAAATAACTCATTGTTGCAAATTTCAGCGAAATCGGGTAATAAAAAAAGCTTTTATGGTCTTCAGACCCTTTATTGGGAGATCGGTCTGTATGGCAGCAAATCTTGACCGATCTGGTCCAAATTGACGAAGAATGTCGAAGGGCCTAACACAAGTTACTGTCCCAAATTTCGGCAAAATCGGATAATAAATGTGACTTTTATGGGACCAAAACCTAAATCGAGAGATCGGTCTATATGGCAGCTTTATCCAAATCTGGTCCAAATTGACGAAGAATGTTGAAAGTCTTAACACAACTCACTGTCCCAAATTTCGGCGACAACGGACAATAAATGCGCATTTTATGGCCCCAAAACCTAAAACCGAGAGATCGGTTTATATGGCAGCTATATCCAAATCTGGACCGATCTGGGCCAAATTGAAAAATGATGTCGAAAGTTTTAACACAACTCACTGACCAAAATTTCGGCGACAACGGACAATAAGTGTGCATTTTATGGGCTCAAAACCTTAAATCGAGAGATCGGTCTATATGGCAGCTATATCAAAATCTTGACCGATCTGGTCCAAATTGAAGAAGGATGTCGAAGGGCCTAACACAACTCACTGTCCCAAATTTCGGCTACATCGGACAATAAATGCGCATTTTATGGGCTCAAAACCTTAAATCGAGAGATCGGTCGATATGGCAGCTATATCCGATCTGGGCCAAATTATCGAAGGAAGTCTAAAGGCCTAACACAACTCACTGTCCCAAATTTCAGCAAAATCTCATAATAAATGTAGCTTTTATGGGCCTAAGACCCTAAATCGGCGGATTGGTCTATATGGGGGCTATGTCAAAATACAGTCCGATATAGCCCATCTTCGAACTTAACCTGTTTATGGACAAAAAAAGAATTTGTGGAAAGTTTTTGCTTCATATCTCTATTTTTAAAGACTGTAGCGTGATTTCAACAGTCAGACGGACGGACATGTCTAGATCGTTTCTAATACAGCAGCCCTATGTTTGCTCAAACACCAGTAATGTCTGCTTTCCAAATTTCAGCAGACAAAAACTGCTGTTTTAGCAAACATTTTTGCTGTTTTGAATAAAAATATTGGCTAAGTGTAGTATCTTAAGACCAAATATCATGGGGAGTTCAGGGGAGAACATAACTAAAATCTTACTTGAAATGGTAAAGATCTGTTTAAGTTTTAGAAAACATAAAATAAGAAATTTGTTGGAAAAAAAAAAACTCAATATACCATATTGAGACCACTAAAAATTTAAGCAAAAACCAGCTGCAACTTCTTCTCAAAACTAGGCAAATCACTTGAGGCAACACGTCTCTTAGTCTTTCTTTTCATTCTTATTTTTCCCTCAATTCACAAAGCCTTAACTAACAAACATTCTTAAAATAGAAACTCAAACAGTGGCCAACTCCTTCCGGAGCATGGCCATGAAGTACATGCAAACTTCCTGGTCACAATTTACTCACTTGTGATGTTTATCCACTTAGAGCAATGGCTCAACAACAATATTTATTTCAATGACTTTGGCCATGGCTAGGTGTGTGTGTGTGTGTGTGTGTGTGTGCGTGTGAGTGAATGCGTGCGTGAGTACCTGTAAAGGACATTCATTCATTCAATCGTGCAACCCCTTCGTCATTGTGGACGGATGGCAAACTAATACTCAAGAAACTCATCGATATTCACGGCAAGTTTTAAGACTCGTTTTAACTATACAATGTTCAAGAGACCTTATTCTTATGCTACTCAATTTTGTGTGCGTTTCTTTTTTTTTTCGTTGATACTTTTCAACTACGAAACTTTGAAAATTATGCTGAGAATACCTTGTGGACATAGAAATACGTACAACAATGCCGAGAGAGTTTGAATGTTAAATGGCAGCTATAGAGAGGAAAGGGGGATGTAAAGGGATGAGATGAAATTTTCCTTAAAATCAGATTTTGTTTCTTTTATAATCTCAGCGAAAATTGGTTTTCAAGGAAATTTTAATTGAAATTTTTATCTGAGTCCTATACGGCCACGTCAGGATACAAGTCCTGTTTGGGGATGCTGATACGGCCTTTCAGATATTTCGCGCCAATGTGGATATTATATTGGTGATCTTCTCCCAAATGCCTTTCATTGGGGCCTTATATTGTTATGGTCGGTAAATATGGGGGTGTTTTTTAGGGATGAGGCGGATCCCCATATATCAGATTCGTGCTCTGGTGTCAAATACCTATCATTTGAGTCCCATATTGTCATTGCAAATTGAAAATTTTGCTCATGAACATTCCACTAAGGAAAAGGGGAAAACTTCTCACATATCAATGAGTGCAGTCCGATTCAGGTTTAAGCTCAATAATAAGGGGCCTCCTCTTGCCGAGTCCGAATGGCGTGCCGCAATGCGACACCTCTTTGGAGGGAAGTTTTACATGGCATAGTACCTCACAAATGTTGCCAGCATTAGGAGGGGAAAACCACCGCTGAACATTTTTCTGATGGTATCGCCTGGATTCGAATCCAGGCTTTCAGCGTCATAGGCGGACATGCTAACCTCTGCGCTACGATGGCCTCCCATATTGTCATTATCGGTTTATATTCCATTTGCCTGGTGGCTTTGGAGGTGGGGCGGCCTCCTAGATATCCCACCCTAAATAAGGATACACATTTCTGTATTAAAGTTATTATAAACTAAATTTCGCTTAAATTGCCCCTCCCCTTTCCAAGATCTGGCGATTTTGAAAATAGGCTAAGGGGAGGGTCCGCCCATTAAAGTTTGGATGTTAGATCTACTTCATTCTCTTCGATTTGGTGGTGGATTGGAGCAGCCAAACTCTTTGCCCCGAAGGTGGATATCAGATTCATACTCCACTCCCAAAAACACATTCGAGCTACATACTGTAGTGGGTATATATGTGTGGTTTAGGGGGGAGTTAATGAACTGAGGTGTCCCTGAAACACTTGCACATGGAACAGATACAGATTTGAGCCCCTTTTTGCCATAATCCACATATATGGCCAGTTTAAGGGGTATGCAGAATGGGGCGGCAACCCACGAACTCAGCTCCGAAAAAATATCAGCATAGTGCTCTACTCTCAAATTTCTTTAATTTGAGCCCCAATTGTCATTGGTTTAGGGGGAGATTATGGGCTAGGGAGGTTTGAAGGGAGTTTAGAGGCGGACTCTAAAGTAATATCAGCATTGTGCTAGAGCACGATTTTGTTTGAGCCCCATAATGTCAAGCATTTTGAAGGAGCCTATCAAGATATTCAGGGCTAGGGGGTCTCGTTCAGATTCACACTAATTAATTTTTTTACCCTCCACCATAGGATGGGGGTATACTAATTTCATCATTCTGTTTGTAACACCTCGAAATAAGCGTTTAAGACCCCATAAAGTATATATGGGGCATTTTAAGTCGAACTAGCCATGTCCGTCCGTCCGTCTGTCTGTCGAAAGCACGCTAACTTTCGAAGGAGTAGAGCTAGCCGCTTGAAATTTTGCAAAAATACTTCTTATTAGTGTAGATCGGTTGGGATTGTAAATGGGCCAAATGGGTATATGTTTTGATATATCAGCCATATAAACCGATCTTGGGTCTTGACTTTTTTAGCCTCTAGAGGGCGCAATTCTCATCCAATTTGACTGAAATTTTGCACATAGTGTTTTGATATAACTTCTAACAACTGTGCTAAGTATAGTTAAAATCGGTCCATAACCTGGTATAGCTGCCATTTAAACCGATCTTGGGTCTTGACTTCTTGAGCCTCTAGAGGGCGCAATTCTAATCCAATTTGACTGAAATTTTGCACATAATGTTTTGATATCACTTTCAACAACTGTGCGATGTATGATTCAAATCGGTTCATGTTTTGATATAGTTGCTATATAAACCGATCTTGGGTCTTGACTTCTTGAGCTTTTAGAAGGCGGAATTCCTATCCGATTTGGCTTTAATTTTGCACGCGGTGTTTTGGTATCATTTCCAACAACTGTGCGAAGTATGATTCAAATTGGTCCATGTTTTGATATAGATGCTATATAAACCGATCTTGGGTCTTGACTTATTGAGCTTTTAGAGGGCGGAATTCCTATCCGATTTGGCTGTAATTTTGCACGCGGTGTTTTGGTATCACTTTCAACATTCATGCGAAGTATAGTCCAAATCGGTATATACCCTAATATAGCTGCCATATAAACCGATCTGGGATCTTGAATTCTTGAGTCTCTTGAGAGCGCAATTCTTATCCGATTTGGCACAGATTTTGTACAACGGCTTCTCCCATGGCCTTCAACATACGTGTGCAATATGGTCTGAATCGATCAATAGCTTGACACAGCTCCCAAATAAACCGATCTCCCGATTTTTGCTTCTTGAACCCCGAATCGGACTATAACTTGATATAGCTCCTCCTCCGTCCATATTCATTATTCTTTGTTTACCTAAAAAGAGATCTTAAAGATCCGCAGGTCCTCTTATATCCATCCCAATTTGAGGGTATAATTTGTACTCTACTACCAAAGACCTTTAATTTCTGTCCTTTTCTATCCTGATTGGCCTTCATATGTTATTTCATATTATTCATATATTCTTTTTAATTCCTTTTTATTTTTGGGTAGGATAGGGGGAGGGGGATTCCCCTCTGACACGTCCTTTCATTTGAGTACAATATATTGTTGTTCATCCTACATGACAGTTTGGCGTTGCATTTAGAACCAAATGACAATTTATTTGAAATCTACTGTCCTACGGAACGGTAGGACATGACCCAGATACTTGAATCCTTATACCAACATTAGATGGGAAATATACTATCATAGACCTTTCTTTTAATTGACATATTGACCCGATCGACCGGGTGGGCCGGTCCCAGACTCTGTCCTAATTGTGCATACCAGATTCGTAGCCAACTCCCAAAGACCTTCCATTTGATACCCATTTTGTGACGTTGGACATTTTTCCCTTTTTGGGTGTTGGGGAGGCCTCGTAGACACCTTGGACCAATTTTCATAACAGACTAGCTGGACAGGGCCCGCTCCGCTGTGCCTTCTTTGCGCCTTCTCTTATATCTATTCGCCTTGAATGTGGATATCGTGCTACTGTAGCCTATGTCCGCCTATGACGCTGAACGCCTGCGTTCGAATCCTGGCGAAACTTCTGACAAAATTTAAATTTTTTGGTGATTGTTAGAGTGCAAAAAAATTCGAACTAATCGCATTACCAATCTCCGAGATCTGGTATTTTTGAAACTAGTGTAATAAGAAGTGTTTTTTAGGGGATATCAAATTCGTGTCCACTCCCAAATCCGTTTACTTTGAATCCCATTTAGTCATGGTCGGTAAGTATGAACTGTTTGGAGGGTGTTTTGGGGCTGGGTAGATTTCAAATTCGTTCTTTACTCCCAAATACCGTTGATTTGAGCTTAATATTGCTATAATCGAAAATAAAGTTCAGTTTAAGGGGGAATTTAGGGCATACCCCCAAAATTGTATATCAAATTCGTTCTCTACTCTCAAATACTTTTCATTTGAGTCCCATATTGCCATAATGGGTCAATTAATCTATTCAACGTATTTTTAGGAGGAAAAGAGCCACCTTGACTTGAATGCAAATTTTAATGTTATATTTTTATTCTACTCCCAAATATCTTTCATTTGAATCCCATATAGCCATAGTCGGCTGATATGCCCCTTTAGGGCTATTTAAGGGTGAGGCGACTTCCCATTACTTGGACCTAATTTTTAATGCCATATTTGTAATCTAGTGCCGAATACTTTTCATTTGAGTCCCATATTGATAGGAACGTCGAATATTTCTGTTTAGAGGAGTTTTTGGTTTGGGGCGGCCCGCTGGGTTCTTGGACCCAAAATTTAATATGATTTTCATTTTCTAGTCTCCAATAACTTTCACTTGATACCCATATGGTGCCCATCAATCCTCTTTTGGATTTGGGTGGCGTTTTTGATGTAAGGTGGAGAGTCAGCCACCATCCGATATCTAAAATTTATATAACCTATGCTTCCATTTTTTGATTCTACGAAATAAACAAACACACCGAATCCCATATAGTCACGATGGGTCATATGCCCATTTGGGGAGTTTTTGGGGGGTGGGGTGACCCCCTACACTTCGATCTGATTTTGTATGCCAGATTCATAATCTACTCCCGAATACCTTTCATTAAGACAACCAATTTTTCAGTTTTTAGACATTTTGGGGTTAGGGCGACTTCCTGGGCACTTGGACCCAATTTTAAACACCATATTCGTATCCTACTCTTTAATACCTTTCATTTGATATCCATATTATCCTTATAGGTCAACTTTTGATTTTGGGTGGTATTTTTGGGGTAACGGTGTGGGTCGGCCCCCTACCGATATCAACAAACTATAAATCATATTTCTTCTTCCTGACCATATTCTTCCTGACCGTAATCTACTCTCGAAAACCTTTCATTTGAGTCCCATATTGTCATGATCGTCAAATAAACCTATTTAAAGGGGTTTTGGGGCTGGAGCAGCCCCCAGGTACTTGGACCCATCTTTTATTACGAAATTCGTACTCTACTCTTGAATGCCTTTCATTTGAGTCCCATATTGTCCCGATCGCTCCACTTTTATTTTTGGGTAGTACTTTTGGGGTAAGGGGGAGGGTCCGCCCCCCTCCCGATATCAAAAAATTATATAGGCAATGTTTCCTTCCAGACCAACCTACACAATCTGTGACAATTTCAAGGCAATCGGTTAAGCCGTTTTTGAGCCTATAGAAACAAACACAAATTAAATTTTATATATAAGATGTGTACCCAGCTTCCAAATATCTCTCGTTTGGTACCCATATTGTCCCAACCGGTAAATATGTCCTGTTGGGGGGGTGGGGCGGCGTCTCATACACCAAGGAATCAATTTTTATATCAGCATTGGACACTACCTTTGAATAGCTTTCAATTGATATCCATATTGTTACAATCGGTAAATTTGTTCTGCTGGGTGGTTTTGGGGGTGGGGAGGTGCCTCAGACATAAAAAAAATAAATAAATTTGTGTCAGATTTGTATTCTATTTTTGAATATCTTTCATTTGATACTCATATCATTAAAAGCGGTTAAAGTGTCCTGTTGGGGCTTATCTGGGGTGGGGGACCAACCCCAAAATTAAGATTGAAGTTTGTATAAAAAATTCGTGCTCTACTCTTAAATACCTTTCATTTGATACCCATATTGTTAAAATCGGTACACATGTCCGCTCGGTTGGGTTTTGGGATGGGGCGTCCCCCCAGGTTAATTGACCACAACATTTTTTTTAACCAATTTCGTCTTTTTTTGGTGGAAAAACTTTCGCCTAAATCGGTACACGCATCCCCGAGATCTGGCGTTTTTGAAAATTGGGGTATGGGGGAGAGTCGGCCCCTTCGGATATCAAAAAATTTAGCACCCTATTTTCACCAGGGTCCAAACTCTACCATGTATGAAAATTTCATGAAAATCGGTTCAGCCGATTTTGAGTTTATACGGAACAGACAAACAAACAAAGCGCAATAATTTCATTATACCCTACACCACTACTGTGGTACAGGGCATTATAACTTAGTGCATTTGTTTGTAACACCCAGAAGGAAGGATAGACCCATTGATAAGTATACCGATCGACTCAGAATCACTTTCTGATTCGATTTAGCTATGTCCGTCTGTCTGTTTGTCCGTCTGTCCATGTTAATTTTATGTACAAAGTACAGGTCGCAGTTTTCATCCGATCGTCTTCAAATTTGGTACGGGCATGTTTTTCGGCCTAGAGACGAAACCTATTGAAATTGGAAAAAATCGGTTCAGATTTGGATATAGCTCTCATATATATGTTTGTCCGGTTCGCAGTAATACTGCAATAAAATGGTCATTTGTTAACTGATTTTCTCGAAATTTGGCAGAAAGGATTTTATTATGACTCCCGACATTACAGATGAATTTCATAGAAATCGGTTCAGATTTAGATATAGCTCCCATATATATGTTCGTCCGATTTGCAGTAATACTGCAATAAAATGGTCATTTGTTAACCGATTTTCTCGAAATTTGGTAGGAAGGATTTTCTTGTGACTCTCAATATTACTGGTGAATTTCATAGAAATCGGTTCAGATTTTGATATAGGTCTCATATACATATTTCGCCCGATTTTCACTCCTAGACCCACTGCAAGCGCATTTATTGACCAATCTTCCCAAAACAAAGCTATCTTCGACGACTGTGACAGTATCTGAGAAGTTTGCTCGAAATCGGTTAATATTTAGATATAGCTCCCATATATATGTTCCTCCGATTTGCAGTAATATTGCTATAAAATGGTCTTTTGTCAACCGATTTTATCGAAATTTGGCAGGAAGGTTTTTCTTATGACTCTCGATAAATCTGGCGAATTTCATAGAAATCGGCCCAGATTTAAATACAGCTGTCATATAGGTATATCGCCAGATTTTCACCCCAAGATTCGCTGCAAGCGCATTGTTTGGCCAATTTTGCCAAAACTTTGCACCACGCTTTCCTCGACGACCACCACATTATCTGAGAAGTTTACTTGAAATCGGTTTAGAATTAGATGGAGCTCCCATATATATGTTCGTCAGATTTTGGGTAGTTAGCACAAATTTTGTCATTTGTCAACCGTAGTTATTACAGTTTGAACATATTTGCTCGCCGAGGTCCATCAAAATTGGTTCAGAATTGGATACAGCTTCCACATTGTACTTATGGAGTAGGTGTAGGGTATTCTACAGTCGCCATGGCCCGAATTTTGTTTTCCTTACTAGCATTCAAAATTTGCTTTTGGCGAAAATTTCATTGAAATTTTGTCTTGAAAGAAAATTCCACAAAAATCATTGTCAGGTCATTGAAAATCGGTATTTAAAAAAAATTTCATTAAAATTCAGATTTACGTGGCATTTTAATTGACATTTTGTCTTGAAAAAAAAAGTTTTTAACATTTTGTCCGTAGCCAAATTTCTAATCAAATTTTGCGTTGAGATAAAATTTTATTGATTTTTTTTCTATTAGCGAATATTAAATTTTTGTCACACCAAAGTAGACCTTTTGGGAGTAGTGTTTAACCAACACGTGAATGGATTCATTGCTATTAGGCGTATAAAACTATTTCTCTTAGGGTGGGCCGAAAACAATTTGGTTGGACAACAATTTTTCCAAGACCAGATTGCGCCTGCCCTTGGTCTTGGCCAACTTTCTTTGAATATACCAAATAGTGAAACCACTTACCATATATGTCCAAGATAAGTCTCCAGGGCCTAACCTAACCTACATAACACAACATTCGAATAGGCTGTAAAAGGGAGCCTTTTTTTGGTTTTTAATAGGATAAAAACGGATATGACATCCTTTGCCAACCATATCCTCCCTGCCATTGCGTTCCACCCCAATGTATCTGTGGCCAGCTTTCAGTTCAATGTGTTTATATAACATTTTTTTTTTCTTTCTTGCCCGCACCCATGTTGGCCATTGGTTGGCTTCTTTCGTTATGTGTATGTGAAATAAAAAGAAGAAGAAGAAGCGCAAAAAAAGTCAAGCAAACTTACCTCCAAGCAAACAGGACATTCCAATAATTGGGCAATATGTTGCAGGCAAGTTGCAAACTTTTGCAACGATTGCTGATTAATGTTATGCTGCAAGTTTAGAAAAAGAACGAATACACAGAAAAAATAAAATAAAAAGAAATTTAGAAAAGAATCAACATCAGCAACAACAAATTTAGAACAAGTTTAATTAGCTTAGGTTTACTCTTTTTCCCCACATTTCAACTCTTCTTCACCATCTTCTTCGTATGCTGCTGCTGCTGGTGCTGCCATTGCTACAAAGGCTAGAATAGAAATTCTAAGAGCAAATATGGCCTAACTTGAAAGGATATCAGCTGCACCAACTATGGTCGAAATGGATATGCCGAAAGGTAAATTGGATAAGGTTGAGGTTGTGCACTCGTATATTTACCAAATTTTATTTAATTTAAAATGTTGCATACATTTGGGAGCACCCAAAGAATACACCATATGAGGATGAAGAGAGAAAAAGAGAGGACGTTGAACCCACACAAAGCCTAACAAGAAAGTGCAAGGTCTTAAAAAGTATGAAAAACGTTGAAAAACGTACAGCATACACCTTTAAGGAAATAAAGGGATGTATACAGATTGGAATGAAAGATAAAATTTGTTCTAAATAAAACTTTTTATGACAACTAGGTTAAGTTAGGTTAGGCTAAACAAGAACAAGTAAGAGCGTGCTAAGTTCGGCCGAGCCGAATCTTATATACCCTCCACCATGAATCGCAGTTGTCGAGTTCTATGTACAGTATCAATTTTTAGGCAAACAAAGAATATTGAATAAGAACTCTTATGCTATTGGAGCTATATCAAGTTATAGTCCGATTCGGACCATAAATGAATGCTGAACATTGTAGAAGTCATTGTGTAATATTTCAGTTTATTCGGATAAGATTTGGGCCTTGTAGGTGCTCAAGAACCAAAATCGAGAGATAGATTTATATGGGAGCTATATCAAGCAATTGATCGATTCAGACCATAATAGACATGTATGTTGAAGGCCATGAGAGAAGCCGTTGTAAAATAATTCTGCCAAATCGGATGAGAATTGCGTCTTCTAGAGGCTCAAGAAGTCAAGATCCCAGATCGGTTTCTATGGCAGCTATACCAGATTATGAACCGATTTGAATTATACTTAACTCAGTTGTTGGAAGTAAAACCAAAACACTACGTGGAAATTTTCAGTCAAATCGAATAAAAAGTGGGCCCTCTTGAGGCTCAAGAAGTCAAGACCCAAGATCGGTTTATATGGCAGCTATATCAAAACGTGGACCAATATAGCCCATTTACATTCCCAACCGACCTACACTAATAATGAATATTTGTGCAAAATTTCAAGCGGCAAGCTTTACTCCTTCGAAATTTAGCATGCTTTCGACAGTCAGACGGTCGGACGGACAGACGGAGGGACATTCCAAACCTAAAGAAGTCAAGATCCCAGATCGGTTTATATGCCAGCTATATCAGGTAAAGGAACGATTTGAACTATTCTTAATACAGTTGTTGAAAGTAATAGCTCAACACCTCATGCAAAATTTCAGCCAAATCGGATAATAATTGCGCCCTCTAGTGGCTCAAGAAGTCAAGACCCCAGATCGGTTTATATGGCAGCTATATCAGGTTATGGACCGATTAGAACTATTCTTAGCACAGTTGTTGAAAGTCGTAACTGAACACCTCATGCAAAATTTCAGCCAAATCGGATAATAATTACGCCCTCTAGTGGCTCAAGAAGTCAAGACCCCAGATCGGTTTATATAACAGCTTTATCAGGTTATGAACCGATTTCAACCATACTCAGCACAGTAGTTGGAAGTCATAATAAAACGCCTCATGCTAAATTTCAGCCAAATCGGATAAGAATTGTGCCCTCTAGCGTCTCAAGAAGTCAAAATCCCAGATCGGTTTATGTGGCAGCTATATCAAAACGTGGACCAATATAGCCCATTTACATTCCCAACCGACCTACACTAATAATGAATATTTGTGCAAAATTTCAAGCGGCAAGCTTTACTCCTTCGAAATTTAGCATGCTTTCGACAGTCAGACGGTCGGACGGACAGACGGAGGGACATTCCTATATTGACCCACAACTTCCAGACGATCAAGAATGTAGACACTTTATGGGGCCTTAGAAGAATATTTCGAGGAGTTACAAACAGAAAGACGAAATAAGTATACCCCCATCTTATGGTGGAGGGTATAAAAATAGAGATATTGAGCTAAAACTTTGCACAGTTCTTTTTTTGTCCATAAGCAGGTTAAGTTCGAAAATGGGCTATATCGGACTATCTCTTGATATAGCCCACATATAGACCTATCCGCCGATTTAGGGTCTTAATCCCATAAAAGTCGCATTTATTGTCCGATGTCGACGAAATTTGGGACAGTATACTATGTTAGGCCCTTCAACAAGCTTCGTCAATTTGGCTCAGATCGGTTCAGATTTGGATACAGCTACCATATAGACCGATCCTCCAATTTAGGGTCTTAGGCCCATAAAAGCCATATTTATTATGCAATTTTGCTGAAATTTGGGACGGTGAGTTATGTTGGGCCTTTCGACATCCTTCGTCAATTTGGCTCGGATCGGTCCAGATTTGGATATAGCTGCCATATAGACCGATCTTCCGATTTAGGGCTTTAAGCCAATAAAAGCCACATTTATTATCCGATTTTGATGCAATGTGGGGCAGTGAGTTGTGTTAGGCCCCTTGACATATTTCTGCAATTTGGCTTAGATCGGTCCAGATTTGGATATAGCTGCCATATAGACCGATCTTCCGATTTAGGGTCATAGGCCCATAAAAGCCACATTTATTTTCCGATTTTGCTGAAATTTGGGACAGCGAGTTGAGTTACGACCTTTGACATCCTTCTTCAATTTGGCCTAGATCGGTTCAGATATGAATATAGCTGCCATATAGACCGATATCTCGATTTAAAGCTTTGAGCCCATAAAAGACGCATTTATTGTCCGATGTCGCCGAAATGTGGGACAGTGAGTTGTGTTACGACCTTGGACAACCATCTTTAATTTGGCCCAGATCGGTTCAGATTTGAATATAGCTGCCATATAGACCGATCTCTCGCTTTAAAGTCTTGGCCTCATAAAAGGCTAATTTATCATCCGATTTCTTGTACTTATTAGTATTTGGTCCAAATCGGAACATATTTCACCCATATATGCTATGGGGCATAAGGTATGTATTTTTCACCGGATTTTGACTAAAGGTGGTTTACGCATATACCCGAGGTGGTGGGTATTCTAAGTTCGGCCCGGACGAACTTAACGCCTTTTTGCTTGTTTCCATTGTGCAATGGTTTCAGTTTTATCCTGCTTTGCATATACGTGACTCTGGTATCATATTTGCATGTGTATGTATATGTGTCCAGAGTACAATCGTATGGGATGTTGACTCCTCTCTAAGCTACTTAAAATTAAATGGAATTGAATTGAATCGAAATTTAATTATTACTGGATAAACTAATAGAAGGTTTTGGTCTATTCATGGGGAGTTTTTTTTTTTTTTTTTTGTGGGTGTTGCGACAATGTTAACTGAATAATTTAATTGTTGCATATATAAACTTGCTAATTGTTTTTAAAATGAAATTCATTGGAAAATCGACTTAATCGACGATAACGTTTTACCATATGATGCGTTCAACATTTGCCAAGGAACATTGTTTCTCGTTTGGTTTGGTTCGACATCAGCGATGAAGTGAAAAGGGATATGGAGCAAATTCTTATTTTTTTTCTACTCATTTTGTGGGTATACCGCTTTGAGGGCAGCTATGGTGCACACTAAGCCTAAGTAATACCTTAATGGTATAGAGTGGCTTCGTAAGGGCAAACATTTTCTACGAAAAACCTTTTTAGAGAACAATTTAATGAAAACCGAATTTTCAGAGGAAATTTAAATAAGGACCGCTATACGTAGACTATATTGGTCAAAGATTTCAAGGTGTCTATTGCAAGTAACTGCAAAATTTTCACTAAAAATGGGTATTACAAGATTTTGATACCTTAAACATATTTTCCCATGAACACTCGATTAAGGAAAAGGGGATATTTCTCCCATATCAGTGAGTGCAGTAATATTCAAGTATAAGCTCTATAATATGGGGCCTCTTTTTTATGCCGAGTCCAAGTGGGACGCCGCTTAGTGACACCACTTGTTGGAGAAGTTGTTACATGGATGTATACTTTACAATATCGCCAGCATTTGTAACAAAAGGTGATTTTTTTAGCTATTATCCTTAAGGCAAGACTGGTTTGAACAGTTCACGACCTAGAATGTCAAGACGATCAAGAATATAGAGTGTAATTTTTTAGCCATTATCTTTTTGGCAACACCGGTTTGAACAGCTCACTCACGTTTCGTGTTTTGTTTCACTGTCAAACATCTTCAGTTTGGTCTATAATTTAACCATGAATCGACTTACAAAAGAACAACGCTTGCAAATGATTGAATTTTATTATCAAAATTGTTTGTTGTTTGAACCTTTGAGTGGAGCGGACGTTTTGTTAGTTCACTCCGCAAGAATTTTCCTGTAACTCGTAATAGGTCATTATTTTTGAAAGAGAAATTGAAGTCACTAAAGGATAGCTGCGATAGAGCTATCCATTAGGGGGTTGATGATCTGCGTCTGTTTCCAGTGGAGCGGCAGATCTAGAGCCCGGGAGTAGGCTTAGAATGGACAACAAAGACTCAACAACTGCTGTGGTGGTATCAGGCTGTAGCATGTTGTCTGCTACTGAAACCTCGACTGGTAGAGCGCCAGGCTCCACTAGCCGACAGACGATTGGTCAGCAGGGGCGTTTTGACGAAGACACCTGGTTCGAGTCTTAAGGACAAGGCCGAACCCATTCTTTCTTCGCATGCCTATCATTTACCTGGGCCATCCGCCTTCACCGTAGTGCAGAGGTTGGCATGTCCGCCTATGACGCTGAATGCTTGGGTTCGAATCCTGGCGATACCATCAGAAAAACCAAAGACCCAACAGCTGCTGTGGTGGTATCAGGCCTTAGCATGTTGTCTGCTACTGAATCCTCGATTGGTGGAGCGGCTGCTCCAGGCTCCACTAGCCGACAAACGATTGGGCAGCAGGGTTGTTTGACGAAGACACCTGGTTCGAGTCTTAAGGACAAGGCCGAACCCATTCTTTCTTCGCATGCCTATAATTTACCTAGACCATCCGCCTTCAACGTAGTGCAGAGGTTAGCATGTTCGCCTATGACGCTGAACGCCTGGGTTCGAATCCTGGCGATACCATCGAAAAAATTTTTTCAGCGGTGGTTTTCCCCTCCTAATACTGGCAACATTTGTGAGCTACTATGCCGTGTAAAACTTTTTTCCAAAGAGGTGTCGCACTGCGGCACGCCGTTCAGACTCGGCTATAACATGGAGGCCCCTTATCATTGAGCTTAAACTTAAATCGGACTGCACTCATTGAAATGTGAGAAGTTTGCCCCTGTTCCTTAATGGAATGTTCATGGGCAAAATTTGCAATTCGCCTTCCCCGGCAAACCAACACGTTCTTTAAGAGGTTGGAATAATAGAAGACGCTTCGCTCTCAGGTTTATTGAGAGGCTTGGTGCGAATGATTGTAAAAGTCTCACTAATAGGGAGTGAGACTCCCTAAATTGGGCTCGGGAATTCGCTGCAAAGGCTAACCCAAAGACTGCACGTCTAGATTCGGAAACTGCACCGCAGTCAGTCGAAAGGGTGCGGTCATCTGGAGGTCATAAAGGGTGATTTTTTTGAGGTTAGGATTTTCATGCATTAGTATTTGACAGATCACGTGGGATTTCTGACATGGTGTCAAAGAGAAAGATGCTCAGTATGCTTTGACATTTCATCATGAATAGACTTACTAACGAGCAACGCTTGCAAATCATTGAATTTTATTACCAAAATCAGTGTTCGGTTAGAAATGTGTTCATTCACCGTAACGTTGCGTCCAACAGCATCTTTGAAAAAATACGGTCCAATGATTCCACCAGCGTACAAACCACACCAAACAGTGCATTTTTCGGGATGCATGGGCAGTTCTTGAACGGCTTCTGGTTGCTCTTCACTCCAAATGCGGCAATTTTGCTTATTTACGTAGCCATTCAACCAGAAATGAGCCTCATCGCTGAACGGTGAATGAACACATTTCGAACCGAACACTGATTTTGGTAATAAAATTCAATGATTTGCAAGCGTTGCTCGTTAGTAAGTCTATTCATGATGAAATGTCAAAGCATACTGAGCATCTTTCTCTTTGACACCATGTCTGAAATCCCACGTGATCTGTCAAATACTAATACATGAAAATCCTAACCTCAAAAAAATTCCCCTTTAGCTGCCATATAGACCGATCTGCCGATAAAGGGTCAGGAACCCATAAAAGCTTAATATTTTATCCGTTTTCGTTGAAATTTTAAACAGTAAGTAGTTTTAAGCCATCTGACCTAAATATAGTAAAAATCGGACTGTATTTAGATATATGGTCTGATATACCGATTCAGGGTCTGAAGTTCAGAAAAACTTTATTTATTACCAGATTTTGTTGAAATTTGAAATAAAGGGTGATTTTTTTGAGGTTAGGATTTTCATGCATTAGTATTTGACAGATCACGTGGGATTTCAGACATGGTGTCAAAGAGAAAGATGCTCAGTATGCTTTGACATTTCATCATGAATAGACTTACTAACGAGCAACGCTTGCAAATCATTGAATTTTATTACCAAAATCAGTGTTCGGTTCGAAATGTGTTTCGCGCTTTACGTCCGATTTATGGTCTACATAATCGACCAAGTGAGCAAACAATTAATGCGATTGTGACCAAGTTTCGCACTCAGTTTACTTTATTGGACATTAAACCAACCACACGAATGCGTACAGTGCGTACAGAAGAGAATATTGCGTCTGTTTCTGAGAGTGTTGCTGAAGACCGTGAAATGTCGATTCGTCGCCGTTCGCAGCAATTGGGTTTGTGTTATTCGACCACATGGAAGATTTTACGCAAAGATCTTGGTGTAAAACCGTATAAAATACAGCTCGTGCAAGAACTGAAGCCGAACGATCTGCCACAACGTCGAATTTTCAGTGAATGGGCCCTAGAAAAGTTGGCAGAAAATCCGCTTTTTTATCGACAAATTTTGTTCAGCGATGAGGCTCATTTCTGGTTGAATGGCTACGTAAATAAGCAAAATTGCCGCATTTGGAGTGAAGAGCAACCAGAAGCCGTTCAAGAACTGCCCATGCATCCCGAAAAATGCACTGTTTGGTGTGGTTTGTACGCTGGTGGAATCATTGGACCGTATTTTTTCAAAGATGCTGTTGGACGCAACGTTACTTTGAATGGCGATCGCTATCGTTCGATGCTAACAAACTTTTTGTTGCCAAAAATGGAAGAACTGAACTTGGTTGACATGTGGTTTCAACAAGATGGCGCTACATGCCACACAGCTCGCGATTCTATGGCCATTTTGAGGGAAAACTTCGGAGAACAATTCATCTCAAGAAATGGACCGGTAAGTTGGCCACCAAGATCATGCGATTTGACGCCTTTAGACTATTTTTTGTGGGGCTACGTCAAGTCTAAAGTCTACAGAAATAAGCCAGCAACTATTCCAGCTTTGGATGACAACATTTCCGAAGAAATTCAGGCTATTCCGGCCGAAATGCTCGAAAAAGTTGCCCAAAATTGGACTTTCCGAATGGACCACCTAAGACGCAGCCGCGGTCAACATTTAAATGAAATTATCTTCAAAAAGTAAATGTCATGGACCAATCTAACGTTTCAAATAAAGAACCGATGAGATTTTGCAAATTTTATGCGTTTTTTTTAAAAAAAAAGTTATCAAGCTCTTAACAAATCACTCTTTACAATGACTAAAAGAACAAGGGCGAACAATGGTAAGATGGGTCCAAGAACCTTTGCCAATGTCGCTAAAGACAGTTGGGAGAAGAACAGGGCTGTATACCCAGGAATAATTAGAGTGGGATAGTCAATGGACTGTCATCAACATACGCCGATGTCCTTGCGCACTTTCCTGCGTCTCCTCCAGTTTGTGAAGATGCAGGCTGGTATCGGGGCCGAAACAGACTAATTGCCTTCGGAGATCAACGCTCAATTGAAATGTATCGTTGTGCGCTAAAAAAGATTTGTGAGATCTGGCCAGGTGTAGCACTAGATTTAGTCAAGAAGGAAGATATTCCTTCCCGACTTATGGCGCATGTTGCATACCAAGGATTCCCTCAGATCCTGAATCGAAACCTGGAAGACTGGATGAGGCTGATGGTAACCGGAGGCATGCAGTGTTCGTATTAAACTCCGGCTGTATTGTAGACCTCAACAAGTCTGAAGGGGTTGTATCCTACTGATTCAACAGGTTGAAACTGAAGGTCTATAAAAGCGGTGAGCTTGGGGAATCCGGAGACGACTGAGCAGTTGTTGCTGAACACATGCCTGACCACTGTCGAGCACATCGCTAGAGTCTGGCGGATTGTAGGATCGGCATCGAAACGGGACCCAACAAGCCGTGTGTGGGTGGGTCACCCAGTTGGACTGGGCTCAAAGTGTGCGCCAGCGCTGAAGCACGGAATTCAAAAAGTACTTCGACAGCAGCAGCTAATGAAGCATCTAAGTAGAAATCGTCGACACGGCAAGTGTCCAGTATCCTGAGGAAGAGTGGTTCCACAGTTATCTCACCTACCCCTGGATGCGTACGGAAGCTCATTATGACATGATCTAAGGAATCGTGTGAGGATGAACTCCTGGTGGAATCAGAAGACGAGGCTAACAGTGGTGGAAGTTCTGAATCCTGACTATGGTCAGGTTTTTACATATAAATCTTCACCATTTTAAGGCCGCTTGGGGGGCACTAAAGGCCCTCCTGCTAGCAGAGGGATTTAACGTGGTTCTTATCCAAGAACCATGGCACACGATTCAAAGATGCCGCCTTCAAACCTTAAGTCGCTGGTTGAAACCGCTTCTATAGGGAAGAAGAGCCTCATTGCAGTAAGTGATGCTGATATGGGGAAGTTCGGATGCCAACGAAAGGGGTGAGCTGCTTATTGAAAATATTATAAGTAGCAATCTGGCGATTTGTTATAAAGGGGATAAACCGATCTTTATTACCAGGACAGCCAGGAGGTACTAGATTTTACCTTTGTATCGGAAGATATAAGTTGAGGAATATGCGCCTGGGATCACAAAGGCCCCCAGAGCTGGTAGGTGTAAGGAAGGACTGCAGAAAACTCTTCAACAGAGCAAAAGCCACAAGAGCACCATACGAATGGGACATCTATAAGGCAGAGCTAAGAAAATATAAGGGCGAGTAGAACAAATCCTGGGTAGAACTCTGCAGCTCTGTGAAGGATACATTTGAGGACCACTTCCGTAAGGTTAAGGGAGCTGTCCCATTGGCCATGTGGCGACTATGGACACTTTGTTATCCTGGATACAATATCCGCTGTTCCAGGCAGTGTGGATTACACCCTACCTGCGCCGCTTTTTGATAAAAAAAGTTCTGTACCACTTTTCCTGATAGAACCGATTGGAACTGCGATATCCCTGGTAACAGAAATTACATAGTCTTCTATACGGATGGTTATAAACTAAACGACCAGGTGGGCGACCACTGCAGTGTGTATAAAGCGGAGATCCTTGCAATTAAGGAAGTGGTGGAATGGCTAAGATATAATGCCATAACGACGATTAGCATCAATAACTTCTCAGACAGGCAGGCAACCATTAAATCCCTGGAGAACGTATTTCTGAGCAAAAAAAGGAAAAAAACGCAATCGACTATTGCAGATCTCTCAACGAGATGGCTGAACAGTTCAAAATTCACCCGTTCTGGTTGCCGGGTCACAGGGAATAGTAAAGCGGACGAGCTTGCGAGACTAGGATCTACCCTACACACACATTCCAGAGATACTGGTATCTGTGGGTATGCCTCTAGCAACATGTAAGCTAAGTTTTCAGAACCAGGCCCAAAGGACAACGAGTGATAGATGGTCACAAGGAGGGGGCTGCGAGGATTTCAAAACTACGTGGCCTAATCTAGACTTGAAGAGGTCTATCGCTTTGCTGTCACTGGCTAGAACAGACGTCTCAATCATTGTGTCCGTCATGACAGATCACTGTCTAATCGGAAAACATGCTGACAGACTGAAGGTAGCCAGCAACGACTTTTGCAGTAGCCGTGAGGACATCGAAAAAGAAGAGATTCTAGAACAGAAGAGACTATAGAACACCAATCTATCGATTATTCTTCTTGAGCTTCTAGGGGGCGAAATCTAGAGCAGCGACTTTTTCTATAGCCTCTAACATATGTGTTGAGCATGGTTTGAATCGGTCTTAAGCCTGATACAGCTCCCATATAAACCGGTCTCCTTATTATACTAATTGAGCCTCTAGAGGGTGTAATTCTTATCTGATTTGGGTGAAATTTTGCACAGTGACTTTTTTTTATGGCCTCTAACATACGTGTTGAGTATGGTTTGAATCGGTCTTAAGCCTGATACAGCTTCCATATAAACAAAACTCCCGATTATATTTATTGAGCCTCTAGAGGGTGTAATTCTTCTCTGATTTGGGTGAAATTTTGCACAGTGACTTTTTCTATGGCCTTTAACATACGTGTTGAGTATGGTTTGAATCGGTCCTAAGCCTGATACAGCTTCCATATAAACCGATATACCGATTATAGCTCTGGAGACCCTAGGAGGCGTAGATCTTATCCGATTTGTGTTCGTATCCGCATTTTGTACAGCAGCTTTTTCTATGACAAGTATGGTTTTAATCGGTCTAAAACCAGATGCAGCTCCCATATAAACCGATCTCCCGATTATTCCTCCTGAGCCTCTGGGGGTTGTTATACCCATTCATTTTGTCATTCCGTTTGCAACACATCGAAATATCCATTTCCGACCCTACAAAGTGTATATATTCTTGATCAGCGTAAAAATCTAAGACGATCTAGCCATGTCCGTCCGCCTGTCCGCCCGTCTGTCAATCACGCTACAGTCTTTAAAAATAGATATTGAGCTGAAACTTTGAACAGATTCTTTTTTTGTCCATAAGCAGGTTAAGTTCGAAGATGGGCTATATCGGATTATATCTTGATCTGGCCCCCATATAGACCGATCCGCCGAATTAGGGTCTTAGGCGCATAAAAGCCACATTTATTATCCGATTTCGCTCAAATTTGGGACAGTGAGTTTCGTTAGGTCCCTTGACATATTTCTGCAATTTGGCCCAGATCGGTCCAGATTTGGATATAGCTGCCATATAGACCGATCCTCCGATTTAGGGTATTAGGCCCATAAAAGCCATATTTATTATCCGATTATGCTGAAATTTGGGACAGTGACTTTTGTTAGTCCTTTCGACATCCTTCGTTAATTTGGACCAGATCGGTTCAGATTTGGATATAGCTGCCATATAGACCGATCCTCCGATTTAGGGTATTAGGCCCATAAAAGCCACATTTATTATCCGATTTTGATGAAATTTGGAACAATGAGTTTTGTTAGGCCTTTCGACATCCTTCATTAATTTGGCCCAGATCGGTTCAGATTTGGATATAGCTGCCATATAGACCGATCCTCCGATTTAGGGTATTAGGCCCATAAAAGCCATATTTATTATCCGATTTTGCTGAAATTTTGGACAGTGAGTTTTGTTAAGCCCTTCGACATCTTTCTTTAATTTGGCCCAGATCGGTTCAGATTTGGATATAGCTGCCATATAGACCGATCCTCCGATTTAGGGTATTAGGTCCATAAAAGCCACATTTATTATCCGATTGTGCTCATATTTGGGACCCTGTGTTTTGTTAGGCCCCTCGACATCTTTCTTTAATTTGGCCCAGATCGGTTCAGATTTGGATATAGCTGCCATATATACCGATTTCTCGATTTAAGGTTTTGGGCGCATTAAAGGGGCATTTATTGTCCGATGTAACCGAAATTTGGTACAGTGAGTTAAGTTAAGACCCTTGACATACTTCTGCAATATGGCACAGATCGGTTCAGATTTGGATATAGCTGCCATATAGACCGATCTGTCGGTTTTTAGGTTTTGGGGCCATAAAAGGCGCATTTATTGTCCGATTTCGCCCAACTTTGGGACAGTAAGTTGTGTAAGGCTCTTCGACATTTTTCTGCAACTTGGCCCAAATCGGTCCATATTTGGATATAGCTGCGTATAGACCGATATCTCGATTTAAGGTTTTGGGGCCATAAAAGGCACATTTATTGTCCGATTTCGCCCAAATTTCGGACAGTAAGTTGTGTTAGGCTCTTCGACATTTTTCTGCAACTTGGCCCACATCGGTCCAGATTTGGATATAGCTGCCATATAGACCGATATCTCGATTTAAAGTCATGGCCCCCTACAAGGCGCATTTATAATCCGTTTTCATTGAAATTTGACACAATTGAACAATGACTTGTACTTATAAGTATTTGGTCCAAATTGGAACATAATTCAATGTAGCTGCTATGGGGCATAAGGTATGCATTTTCCAACGCATTTTACGAAAGGTGTTTTGCATATATACCTGAGGTGTTGGGTATCCAAAGTTCGGCCCGGCTGAACTTAACGCCTTTTTACTTGTTTGTTTAATCTTTTATAAACCTTAACACAATTGACCTTTAAACCTGTTTTTAGTTTAAGATTTCCAATTTGTTCCTCTGCTAAACATCCTCCTTGTTCCCATTTTTTGAATAATGTGAAACTGAATACAAGAAAATCAGTTGTTTATATCAATAAATGACTCTTTATGAGCCAATGGGGATATGTCGATTGACAGGTCCGTCAAAGGATCTCCAATGACGTTTTCTGTTGAAAAATTTCATATTATTATTGAAGTAATTGGAGGATTAAATAGAGCACATTTTATTTATTTAACATCATAATGGCAATTTAAATAAATCCTTAAAGACTTTGTATCAATGTCTTAGGCGTAGTCAGAGATAAAGATACAACATGACAACATCATCATTATGGTACTCCCCATTCCATTGGTACATCAATCTAATCTCTCTTCCTGTTGTCCTTTCGGAAAAATCACAGCTATGACGAGACAACAAAATGTCAAAACACTTACTATTGAACATTGAAAATTGTCAAACACATTGAAAATTGTGTGTCATTCGGTTGGTTGTTGCTCCGCTATAAGCCATGCTCTATGCAGCATCCTCAGAGAGTAAAAACCATTTTGGGAGTGGGGAGATGATGCCTATATCGGTCAACATCATTGACATACATTTTAACTGTAAGATTTTCAATATAAAATTTTTATAAATTTAATATTAAATTAGCTTCAAGGTAGCAGAATGGCTCACCCCATTCTTTAGCACACACTCTGAAGAACTAGAACAAAGGTCAGGTGTGTATTGTTATACGTTTTGTACGTAATATGAATGGAAGACTCTGTCTGGCTGTGTATGAGTGCTACTTATTGTCAGAGAGTGCATTATCATTACAATTTAATTGACCTAAATTGAGGCCGTAATGGAAATTTGAAGGTAAAACAAGATTATTTTCCATTATTGTTGTCTTTGTTGCCATTTTTCCGTTGTTGCTGGTGTTGTTGTAGCTGTTTATGTTGCTGCATCACATGCCACATGAAAATAATAATAAATTTATTAATTTGTTTAAGGACATTGGGGTCGTTGGATGTTGGGCGATAAGTTCTTTTCACAACAACAAAATTGAAACCGACATATGTCGGTTACATCACAACTCATTGAACACCCGCTCACACACTCACACTCACACACACACACATACACAACTTTATGCTTGGCCAGAAATTCAGTTTTTCACTCAGTTGATGCTCCGACCTTAATGATCAAACTAAAGCCAAACAGTAATGATGTTATTTAAGTGAAATTGAAAAATTGAATTAAAACCAAAGTTGAAAACTTTCACTCGATGCAATTGAATTTTTACAAAATTGGAATATAGGTACACCAGAAAATTATATCTTTTGTACATCATTATACCTATAAACTATATTAAAAAGAAGTAAAAAGGCGTTAAGTTCTTTGGATAACCACCAGCTCGGGTATATATGTAAACCATAGCAGCTATATCGAAATATGGTTCGATTTGGACCAATTTCGTCATGGAGATTGAGTGGTCTAATAAGTACAAGTCATTGTTTCATGTTGCAAAACAAAATATTGTTTTTCTTTTTATGGTAGCTATATTCAAATATAGACCGATCTGAAGTATATACGACCTGGATGTCGAAAAGCCTAACATAATTTCAGCGAAACTGGATTTTCAATTCATTTTTTATGGGCCCAAAACCTTAAATCGAGAGATCGGTCTATATGGCAGCTATAGCCAAATCTAAACCGATTTCACCCAAATTGCCGAAGGATGTCGAATGGCCCAATACAAACCACTGTCCCTAATTTCGGTCAAATCGGACCATAAATGCGTCGTTTATTGGCTCAAAACATTAAATCGAGAGATTGGTCTATATGACAGTTATATTCAAATCTGAACCGATCTAGGCCAAACTGAAAAAAGATGTCGAAGGCCCTAACACAACTCACTGTTCCAAATTTCAGCAGCTTCGGAATACAAATGCAACTTTTATGGGCTCAAAACCTTAAATCGAGAGATCGGTCTATATGGCAGCTATAGCCAAATCTAAACCGATTTGACTCAAATTGCCGAAGAATGTCAAATGGCCCAACACAACCCACAGTCCCTAATTTCGGCCAAATCGGACAATAAATGCGCCTTTTATGGGCCCAAAACCTTAAATCGAGAGATCGGTCTATATGGTAGTTATATCCAAATCTAAACCGATTTGGGCCAAATTGAAAATATATGTCGAATGCCCTAACACAACTCACTGTCCCAAATTTCGGCTAAATCGGACAATAAATGCAACTTTTATGGGCCCAAAACCTTAAATCGAGAGATCGGTCTATATGGCAGCTGTATCCAAATCTGAACCGATCTGGATGAAATTAAAGACGGATGTCGAGGGCCCTTACACAAATCACTATCCCAAATCTCGGCGACATCGGACTATAAATGCGCCTTTTATTGGCCCAAAACCTTTAATCGAAAGATCGGTCTATATGGCAGATATATCCAAATCTGAACCGATCTGAACCAAATTTCAGAAAGATGTCGAAAAGCCTAACATAACTCACCGTCCAAAATTTCGGCGACATCGGACAATAAATGCGCCTTTTATGGTCCCAAAATCTTTAATCGAAATAACGGTCTATATGGCAGCTATATCCAAATCTGAACCGATTTAGCCCAAATTGCAGAAGGATTTCGAGTGGCCCAACATAACTCAGCGTCGCAAATTTCAGCAAAATCGGATAATAAATGTGGTTTTTATAGGCCTAAGATCTTAAATTGACGGATCGGTTTATGTGGGGACTATGTCAAGATATAGTCCGATATAGCCCTTCATCGAACTTAACCTGCTTATGGGCAAAAATTGACTCAGTGCAAAGTTTCAGTTCATTCTATTTTATTGTAACACTACCATATCCATAGTGCAGAGTTCAGAGTGCAGGGTTCGAATCCTGGCGAGACTATCAGAAAAAATTTTCAGCGGTGGTTTTCCCCTCCTAATGCTGGCAACATTTCTGAGGTACTATGCCATGTAAAACTTCTCTCCATAGAGGTGTCGCACTGCGGCACGCCGTTCGGACTCGGCTATAAAAAGGAGGACCCTTATCATTGAGCTTAAACTTAAATCGGACTGCACTCATTGATATGTGAGAAGTTTGCCCCTGTTCCTGAGTGGGCAAAATTTGCATTTGCACCCATCACCATAAGATAGGGGGTATATTCATTTGATCATCCCATTGCGAAATATCCATTACCGACCCTACAAAGGATATATATTTCGGATCTACTTAAAGTTCTAACGCGATTAGACGATTTCTGTGTGTCTGTCCGTCCGTCTGTTGTAATCACGCCACAACCTTCAAAAATTGAGATATTGGACAGAAATTTGGCACACGTCATCGATATGTCTTTTTGATGCGCGCTGGTTAAGTTCTTGAACGGACGAAATTGGACCATATTTGGATATAGCTCCCATATAGACCGATCCTCCGATTTGGGGTCTTAGGCCCATAAATGCTGTATTTTTTATCCGACGTCGCTGAAATTTGAAACAGTGTGTAGTTTAAGGCTTCTTGACATATGGCCCAAATATGGTTCATATCGGTCTATATTTAGATATAACTGCCATATATACCGATCTGCCAATAAAGGGTCTAAAGCTCATAAAACCTTTGTTTATTACCCGATTTCGCTGAAATTTGAAATAGTGGGTTATTTTCATCCTGATTTATTACCCGATTTCGCTAAAATTTGCCACAAGGACGTGTGTTAGGCATTCTGACATCCGTTCGCTATATGGTCCAGATCGGTCTTTAGTTGGATATAGCTGCTATATATACCGATCTCCTGTTTTATAATCTTGGGCCCATAAAAGGCGCACTTACTATACGATTTCGCTGAAATTTGGCATAGTGACCTATGTTAGGCTTCTCGACATCCGTACTCTATATGGTTCAGACCGGTCTATAGATAGACTGATCTCCCGATATGGCGTCATGAGCCAATAAAAGGCGCATTTATTATTCGATTTCGCTGAAATTTGAAACAGTGGGTTATTTTACGCCTCACGATATCTGATCTAAAGATGGTTCAGATCAGACTATAATTAGATATATCTGCCATATAGAATGATCTGCCGATAAAGGGCAATATAGACCGATCTCCCGATAAATGGTCCGAAGCCCATAAAAGCTTTATTTATTAACCGATTTCACTGCTATTTAAAACAGTGGGTTATTTTAAGCTTCCCGACGTCTGAGGTAAATATGGTTCAGATCAGACCTTTATTTAGATATAGCTGTTATATAGACCGATTTCCCGATAAAGTGTCTGAAGACCATTGAAGCTTTATTTATTACCCGATTTCGCTGAAATTTAAAACAATGGGTTATCTGAAGCCTCCCGACATCTGACATAAATATAATTCAGATCGGACTATATTTAGATATAGCTGCCATATAGACCGATCTGCCGATAAGGGGACTGAAGCCCATAAAAGCTTCATTTATTATCCGATTTCGCTGAAATTTGAAACAGTGAGTTTTTCTGAGCCTCACGATATCCGACCTTAATACGGTCCAGATCGGTTTATAATTGGATATATATGCCAAAAAGACCAATATTTTGGTCTACAAAATTGAATTATGACATATATATTAGACCACTCAATGTTCGTGCCGAATTTGGGTGCATAAGTTATCCAATTTTCACCGAAATGTGACGAAGGTGGATTTATATATATACCCGAGGTGGTGTGTATCCAAAGTTCGGCCGGGCCGAACTTAATGCCGTTCTACTTGTTTTATTATTGTTGAGTTCCCATGATTTGGTATGTCAGGCCGGACTAAATACGTTTTTATACCACCAACCATCGGATGGGAATACATTTATTTCGTCATCCCGTTTGTGACACCTCAAAACATTGGATGGCGTAATTCTTATCCGATGGGATTGAAATTTGCACGTTGTGTTTTGTTATGACTTCCAAAACTGTACCAAATATGGTTCAAATCGCTCCAGAACCTTTATATAGCTGCCATATAAGCCGTTCTTCATATTTGGCTTTTTAAGCCTCTAGAAAGCGCAAATACCAACCGATTTAATTGCAATTTTGCATATATCGTTATGGTGACTTCTAACAACTGTATCAAGTATAGCTTAAATCGGTTCATAACCTGATACAGCTGCCATATAAGCCGATTCCCCGATTTGGCTTCTTGAGCTTCTTGAGGACCCAATTCTTATCCGATTTGGTTGAAACTTTGCACGAGCCGTTTTGGTGTGACTTCAACAACTGTGAGAAATATGATCCAAATCAGTCCATCTCTATGACTTTTAATAAGAAGTCATTCAAAGAACTTTTCACATGTGACCCATGGTGGAGGGTATATAAGAATCGGCCCTGTCGAACTTAAGGGGCCTTTACTTGTTAATTGTTAACATATAACTCGCCATTTTATTATACCCTCCACCATAAGATGGGGGGTATACTAATTTCGTCATTCTGTTTGTAACTACTCGAAATATTCGTCTGAGACCCCATAAAGTATATATATTCTTGATCGTCGCGACATTTTATGTCGATCTAGCCATGTCCGTCCGTCTGTCCGTCCGTCCGTCCGTCCGTCCGTCTGTCTGTCGAAAGCACGCTAACTTCCGAAGGAGTAGAGCTAGCCGCTTGAAATTTTGCACAAATACTTCTTATTAGTGTAGGTCGGTTGGTATTGTAAATGGGCCATATCGGTCCATGTTTTGATATAGCTGCCATATAAACCGATCTTGGGTCTTGACTTCTTGAGCCTCTAGAGTGCGCAATTCTTATCCGATTGGAATGAAATTTTGCACGACGTGTTTTGCTATAATATCCAACAACTGTGTCAAGTATGGTTGAAATCGGTCCATAACCTTATATAGCTGTCATATAAACCGATCTTGGGTCTTGACTTCTTGAGGCTGTAGAGTGCGCAATTCTTATCCGATTGGAATGAAATTTCGCACGACGTGTTTTGTTGTGATATCCAACAACTGTGCCAAGTATGGTTTAAATCGGTCGATAACCTGATATAGCTGCTATATAAACCGATCTTGGGTCTTGATTTCTTGAGCCTCTAGAGTGCGCAATTCTTATCCGATTGGAATGAAATTTTGCACGACGTGTTTTGTTATGATATCCAACAACTTTGGCAAGTATGGTTTATATCGGTCCTGAGAAGAGATGCCGGGAAAAGAACTCGACAAATGCGATCCATGGTGGAGGGTATATAAGATTCGGCCCGGCCGAACTTAGCACGCTTTTACTTGTTTTTATTATATTATTGTTTAAATCTTAACTCGCTAAATACACAAACGTTTTAAATTCAATTAAAACCATTCCAAAGATAAGCTTAAGCCTAACAACTCACCCATAAATTCGGCTAATTTGTACAAAACGTGATCCTCAAAG
The DNA here is from genome assembly GCF_963082655.1 of Stomoxys calcitrans. Lineage (NCBI taxonomy): Eukaryota > Metazoa > Arthropoda > Insecta > Diptera > Muscidae > Stomoxys > Stomoxys calcitrans. Next base: position 30,080,353 of record NC_081553.1, on the reverse strand, counting down.
GTGTTCACATATAAAACAAAATTGCCCATGTTGCATTTAAATTGCCCCCCATTTAAACGAAATGAAAAAAAGAGTATATGCCCCAAAACTGTCCATTTGACCTTGAAACAATGTGGATGCACATAAATTGTCATCTTTAGATTTTGGAGCACGTACACACTTATACGGTCGAGTACACGTACATACATCGCTATAGTAGTTAATAATTAGCCAATTTTCATAAACAAATAAACCAAACAAAACTCAAAAACACTTTGCAATGACCCACATTTGAATAATAATATGGCAAATAATACTACAAAGTTACACAGACACAGGCACAGGCACAGACACATAGATAAGTACAATACCACTGTAGTACTCACATGTTCAGTTTACCCTGCAAACATTTTTCATAATTTTGGAATAGCGATCGTCCACGCGACGAAAGAGACTATCTTCTGGAAGACTTTTACGCAATTGTTTTCCGTAAGAGTCGCCAAACACTCTTCTACAATCTCTTGCATGTGTTATTACGCAATCCATTGCGTTTAAATCTTCCAGAAGATTTATTTTGGAGTTAACTGAGTTAACTTTTCGCGATGGTTTTTATTTTTTTATTTTTTTTTTGATATCTGAAGGGAGCGGACCCTTCCCTTTACCCCAATTTTCAGAATCGCCATATCTCGGAGATGGGTGGTGCGATTTAAGCGAAATTTTGTGTGATCTCTTAAAGTAACCTACAAAAAAAATTTATATCCAAATTTCGAACCGGGTACTTAGGAGGGGCGCCCCACCCTAAAACCTACCTAATATATATATACACTAATTACGACAATATGGTACTCAAATGAAAGGCATTTAAGATTAGAAAACGTATTTGATATCCATTTGTCGGACCAAGTGTTTGGGGGATCACCCCAACCCCCAAAACATCCCTAAATCGGACATATTTACCGACCATGGTTATATGGGACTCAAATGAAAAGTATTTGCGAGTAAAATACGAATCTGATATCCAAATTTGGGACAAAGTTTCTAGGGGTCCACTCCTTCCCCAAACACCCCCCAAACAGAACTCATTTGCTGACCACGGCAATATGGGGCTTAAATCAGACATCAAGAGAATATCGGGCTGAAATAAAATATTTTAGGAAAGGAGTACACCTTACATACAAACTTAAATACATAGACCAATAAAGATCATATGGGACTCAGATAAAGGCATATATTGTTAAACTGTTTGTCAAACGACAAACATGGTATTTCACTAAAAGCTTTTAATTGTCGAAAATAAATATTCCAAGGAAAATTTTGTTCCAAATTAAGTAAAAGAAGGTGCAGCGGAGCGGACCCGGTCCAGCTAGTTTTAAATACTCAAAACGGCTGAACCAATTTTCTTGAAATTTTCGCAGATACCAGAGTTTGGGTCCCTGGTGAAAATGGGGTACTACATTTTTTGATATCCGAAGGGGAGGCGGACCCGCCTCCATACCCCAAATTTCAAAAACAACAGATCTCCGAAATGGGTGTACCTATTTAAGCGAAATTTTGTATGCCACCTTATGGTACCCCAAAAACACGAAATCGGTATAAAATTTTTGGGTCAAATAGCCTAGGGGACGCCCCATCCCAAAACCCACCCGGGCGGACATGTTTACTGATTGGGTCAATATGGGTATCAAATTGAAGGTATTTAAAAGTAGAGTACGAACTTGATAAACAAATTTCGCCTAAAGTGTTCGAGGGGTCCGCCACCCCCAAAAAACCTTCCAACAGGACTCTTTCACCGCTTTGGGCAATATGGGTATCAAACGAAAGGTATCTTAAAGTAGAGTACATATCTGATATAAAAATGTATCCCTTGGTATCTGGGGGGCCTTCCCTTCCCCCAAAATCCCCCGCACGGACATATTTACAGATGTATCAAACGAAAGGTATTTAAGAATAGAGTACAAACTTGGTATAAAAATTTCGCCCAAAGTGTTCAGGGGTAGGGGGTCTCCCATCCCCAGAAAACCCTCCAACAGGACTCTTTCACCGCTTTGGGTAAGAAGGGTATCAAATGAAAGGTATTTTAAAGTAGAGTACAAATCTGATCCGAAAAATTTTTTCTTGGTGTCTGGGAGGAGGACCTGCGGATCTTTAAAATTGTGGTATCCCAAGTGGTAGCTTTGAAATATGTTTTTGAATATAGAATGGATTTGAACGAAACCTTCAAAATTCTTGACAATATAGGGTCAAACAAACCGTCCATGTTTGCCTACTATGGCAATAAATAATAGGTATTTGATAGGAGAAAACGAATTTGATATCCAATTTTGAGGCCTAGTGTTTGGGGGTCGTCTCACCCCATAAACTCCCCCTAAACCAATGGCTATTGGGGCTCAAATAAAAAAAATTTGAGAGTAGAGAACGATGTTGATATATTTTCTGGGCTAAGTGCGTGGATGGCCGTCCCACCCTAGATACCCCTTAAAGTGGACATAATAGTCGATTATGAAAATAGGGGGCTCCAATCTGATATCTGTTTTATGGCCAAGTATTTCAGAGACGCCTAACCTAAGCTCCCCCTAAACCACATATATATACCGACTAAAGCAATATGTAGCTCGAATGTGATTTTTGGGAGTAGAGTATAAATCTGATATCCACTTTCGAGGCAAAGGGTTTGGCTACTCCAATCCACCACCAAAACCAAGAGAAGAGATTCAAACTATAATGGGGGGAATCCCCCCTTACCTTATTTTCAAAACCTCCTGATCTCGGAGATGGTTAGTGCGCTTTATGCGAAATTTAATTTAGTTTGTTTATAAAAACTCAAAAGCCGAAATTTGGTTTACCCAGGGGTGCAGCGCCACCTCAAAAGCCCACTAAATGGAAATACAAACCAATAATGACGATATGGGGCTCAAATTTAAGGTATTTGAGACCAGAGCACGAATAGAATATATGACGTTCCACCTCACCCCAAATATTCTCCATACCTGACTTATTTACTGGCCATATTAATATAAGGCTCAAATGAAGAGTATTTGGGAGTAGAGCGCCAATATGATATCCACATTGGGACGATATATCTATGAAAGCCCGTACCAGTACCCACAAACAGGACTTTCCTGACTGTGGCAATATAGGGCTCAGATAAAATAAGAGAGTGAGTGAAGGCGCAGCGGAGCGGGCCCTGTCCAGCTAGTATAGTATATATATTCTTGAACGTCTCGATGTTCTGAGTTGATCTACCCATGTCCGGCCGTCCGTCCGTGTGTCGACATCCCGATAGCTGTCGAACGCGTACAGCTATTCGATTGAAATTTTGCTCAGGTACTTAATATTGATGTAAGTCGTTGGCAAATGCAAATGGGCCATATCGGTTCAGATTTGGATATAGCTCCCATATAAACCGATCTCCCGATTCGATTTTTTGAGACCATGGAAGCCGCAATTTTTGTCCGATTTGGCTGAAATGTTGAATGTAGTGTTCTGCTAAGACTTCCAACAACTGTGTCAAGTACGGTCAAAATCGGTCTTTAACCTGGTTAACTCCCATATAGACCGATCTCCCGATTTGACTTTTTGAGTCCTTACAAGCCGCGATTTTTGTCCGCGTTGGCCGAAATTTGGTATGAGGTGTTCTGTTACGAATTCCAACAACTGTGCCAAATACGGTCCAAATCAATCTATAACCCATTTAAACCCATCTCCCGTGACTTCTCGAGTCCTTACAAACCGCAATTTTTGTCCGTGTTGGCCAAAATTTGGTATGCGGTGTTCTGTTACGAATTCCAACAACTGAGCCAAATACAATCCAAATCATTCTATAACCTGATATAGCTCGATTCCTAGAAGCTTTAATTTTTGCTGGTTTGACTGAAGTTTGGTATATAGAATAAAATAAGGCCCTTCAACTAAAGTTATTTTGTATACATTTTTAGCAGAATCTTGGGTTCCCAAGATTTGGCCTGGCCGAACTTAACTCTTACTTGTTTTTTTTTTTAAGTTTCTTCATACTTGTTACATTTTCGATTAACAACTAATTTTGATATGCATTTCAGATCTCTCAAGAGAATAACGCGCAACTCTTTTGAAACAATATTTAATGAATATTCCAAAACACTTATTTGCTACTCGTCCAAACGTAATATGCAACTCTTCTAGAAAAGTGTTTTATAAATCTTCCAAAATTGTGATTGGTTACTCGTTTCTTATTCTTGCGCGATTCTAAAATCTTCCAAGACTCTTCGCATTTACTCTTCAACAACTCAAATGGACGATTCGCAGATCACACCTCCAGAAGATTCGCCTGGAGGACACATCGCCCCACGACTGAGGAATCTTCAATGACTCTTAGACGAGCTCTTTCGCGATCATAACCTTCATCTAGAAGATTCGCGGAAGATTGTTTGGTGATCAAAAATGTTTGCAGGGTATGTGCATGAAAATATTCGCACATCATCACAATAACCGAACAAAGCGAAAACCTCATAAAAATGATAGTGAGAAAAAAAAAATTGCAAACAAAAGCCGGTAAAATAAACGAGACACAGAAGTCGCACAGTGAGTAATTCTCTTAATTAAGAAACTAGAAAGTTGGGCATAATTTGTCTGGTAGTCTGATATCAAAATTCGGGACAAGTTTCTGTCAAATGTTAAAAAATCTTTAAAGGGACATGTAACATTAGTTGAACGGAACTGCATGGTATTCAAATAAAAAGTCTTTGAAAGTTGAATAGGAAGATGATGAGGGATGCGTATATGCGGAAAATCCTGTTTATTGAGTTAAGATACAATACTGCAGAGGTTAGCATGTCCGCCTGAACGTCTGAACCTAGAATCCTGGAGAGAGCATTAGAAAAAATTTTCAGCGGAGGTTTTCCCCTCCTAATGCTGGCAACATTTGTGAGGTACTATGTCATGTAAAACTTCTCTCTAAAGAGGTGTCGCACTGCGGCACGCCGTTCGGACTCGGCTATAAAAAGGAGGCCCCTTATCATTGAGCTTAAACTTGCTCTCATTGATATGAGAGTGGAATGCTCACGGGCAAAATTTGCAATTTGAACTCATTAATATGAGGGAAGTATCCCCTATTCCTCATGGGAAATGTAGTACCATAATAGATGTCATGTCATCTCAACCCACTGTGCAACTATTGTTGATTCATAAGCTCCCCATATTACGTGTGAACATATCATTATTCTCATTGCATTGAAACACTTCAAACAATACATCAAAATATGCAATTTGAGAATCCAAAACCAGTAGGCAACGGCAGCAGCAGCAGCAGCAAGTAATGAAGTGATAAAAACACAACTTACAAAGATGGGGGAAAAGAAGACCCATACATTACATAAATCACAACTCATCAACTTACCGCATTGTTTTCCTCATCCTCGTCTTCATCATCATCATCTTCAGCATCTTTGGCCTTCTTACGCCATATCACAACGCTGACATGATTACTGCTTTCATTGAGCCAATGATTTTTCAAAAGGGCTGCAATTTCTGAGATTCTCAGACCCAAGACATCATTGCCATTCAGCTCAAGCAGGCAGTCTCCCACTCGCAGACCTGCTACATATGAAGTGGAATCCTTTTGTATGCTGCTCACCCAGGGATAGGGATCCCAGGGTGCCCTGCTCAAATGAAGACCAAGTGAACCGTTTGAGCACGTGTAGATTTTAAATGATTTTAGCATTTTTTTCTCAATACTTCTTCTGTAGTTTTCTCTTCTCTTAGTTTTACGCTTTGTGATCTGTAATGGTAAGATGGAAAGCAAACAAATTAAAAATTTTTGTCTTTAATTTAGTCCATTTAATTTCTTTTGTACACTTCGTTTTGACGGTCTTCGATTTTCAAGGCCTCACGTACTCTGTGAGCGCGGGTGCAGACAACAACAACGAGAACGACGAAAACTTTTTTACCAGCCAAGTTTTATTGACTTTTGCACATTAATTCAAGCCAAACAAAGTCATTATGGCAACGCCCACATTAAAGTCGAAAAATCAAGGCAAAAAAGTTTGGATCCTCTTTGTGACACATACAGCAGACACATACAGAAGGTGTCATGGAAAAATCACATGGCATGGGAGCTAACTATGATATCTTCATGTTTGTATGTAAAGTACGATGTTAACCCATTATCGCCAGATCCTCGATTCCCTTGTCCGATTTAGATGAAAATTGATATATAATCATTATTAGAGTATTTATACTGTATTGCACGAAGTGTTTTGGTATCACTTCCAACAACTAGGCTAAGTATGGTTTACATCGGTCCCTGTTTCGATATAGCTGCTATATAAACCGATCTTGGGTCTTGACTACTTGAGCCTCTAGAGGGCGCAATTCTTATCCGATTTTATTGAAATTTCGCACGTAGTGTTTTGGTATCATTGCCAACAACTACGCTAAGTATGGTTTACATCGGTCCATGTTTTGATATAGCTGCCATATTAACCGATCTTGGGTACTGCTTCTTTCGCCTCTAGAGGGCGCAATTCTCATCCGATTTGGCTGAAATTTTGCACGTAGTGTTTTGGTATCATTGCCAACAACAACGCTAAGTATGGTTTAAATCGGTACATGTTTTGATATAGCTGCCATATAAACCGATCTTGGGTCTTGACTTCTTGAGCCTCTAGAGGGCGCGATTCTCGTCCGATTTCACTGAAATTTTACATGGGCTGCTTTTTTATGATTTCCAATAACTGTGGTAAGTATGCCGCAAATCGGTATAGAACCTGATATAGCTGCCATATAAACCGATCTGGGATTTTGACTTCTTAAACTTCTAGAGGGCGCAATTGACATCCGATTTGGCTGAAATTTTGTACAACGGCTTCTCTCATGATCTTGAACATACGTGTCTAATATGGTCTGAATCGATCAATAGCTTGATACAGCTCCCATATAAATCTCTCGCCCGACTTTGCTTCTTGCAATTCTTATCCGAAGGAATGGAAATATTACACAATGACTTTTACAATGTTCAGCATTCATTTATGGTCCAGATCGGACTATAACTTGATATAGCTCCAATAGCATAACAGTTATTATTCAATATTCTTTGTTTGCCTAAAAAGAGATACCGCGCATAGAACTCGTCAAATGCGATCCATGGTGTAGGGCATATAAGATTCGGCCTGGCCAATCTTATATACCTTACACCAAATCTTACTTAAGATTTGGAAGGCTAAGATAGGCAAAGATCACAGTATTGAAACATCAGCCAGCACAGGGAATGGAAACCCAATAAAGCGTAACGAACAGGGACCCGACGGTGGAACCATTACCGACTTTATAAAAAGTCGGAAGACTAGATTAGGCAAAGAATCTAAAACGATGACATCAGGCAGTGTAGTGACAGGAAAGTCAACGACAGTCTAAAGAACAGGGAGCGGACGATCAGATCATCACCTACTTCCAAAATGCCCATCTACTGGAGGACCAATGATTAAAGTAATCCAGATAAACCTCCACCGGAGCGGGACTGCTACACTCGCTTTGTTGGAGAAAATCAGCAAGGGCAAGATTCATATTGCCTTAATTCACGAGTCATGGACGACCCGGAACAAAGTTTCTGGACCATAAACCATATCAACTACCAATTGTTCTATGCTAACACTGGCGGCGTCATAAATATTTGAATTATATATTTTCCCCAGAGTTGTCAACGTCGGATGCAACAGTGGTGAGACAGGGAGACGGTGGAGCATACCTGGCATCACTTCATCTGCCTTTCGACTCTCCGACACCGCCACCCATGTCGGAGCTGCAACTGCTGTCTAGAAAAGCAAAACAGACAGGAAACGAGATAATAATAGGGGGCGATGCGAACTCTCACCACATATCGTGGGATAGTACCAACTCTAATAAGCGGGGCCAAGCCCTGGCAGAGTTCTTGAATACTAACGACCTAATAACACTTAATATTGGTAACATCGCTACCTTTGTTAATAGGATTAGAGGGGAGGTATTAGATGTGACGATATGTTCAGAAAATCTGATCGATGAGGTTCAGGATTGAAGGGTCTCCATGGAACACTCTTTCTCTGACCATCACTACATTGGGTTTCGAATAACACGACCAGCGTCGAATCCGATAAGCTTCCGGAATAAGTTCAAGACCAACTGGACAAAATTGGGAAGGCTACTCAGAAGATAATTTAAATTGTCCAAGAAGACATTGGCTAAAATGTCGACAGGATTACGACTGGTGGAGTCCTCCCAAGAGAGTTGCCCTCTTCGGGAAAGGCAATCAGCCCAAGAAAAACCCTGGATGACCGGGGAGATTCGCAATATTGGGATAGAGGTCCGCAGACCGTTTAACAGAGCACGTCGTAAAAAGGCGGACGTTTATTGGGATGTGCAGTACACACGGCTCAAGGAATACAATAAGATTATCAGAGCGGCAAAACGTGCCTCCTGGAAGCTTTGCCGTGAATAGGTCGTTAGCGTTAATGACGCCGCCAAGATAAAATATTTTCTCTCAAAAACCCATGTCCAAACTGAAACTTTAGTAGACGACATGGGATGAGAGCAGAGAAAACGTAGGACATGTTGAGGCTTTTGATGAAAACCCATTTTCCACAGGATATGAAGGGACTCACGGAGACACCGGAATCTTGGAATAATGACGTTGATCGAAGGTTTATAATAACGGAATTTATGGTGAAGGGATCTTTGAGGAGCTTCAAAACATTTAAGTCACCCGGACCTGATGGAATATTTCCGGCGTTACTACAGAAAGAGGCAGACTATCTAGCGCCTCGTCTGGCCAAAATTTTCACAGAGTGCCTAGGATTTGCACATACTCCGAAAGCCTGGCAGGAGGCAATGGTGGTGTTTTAACCCAAGCTACGCAAGGCAAGTTATGCGATACCAAACCCGGCCATGCAAGGCCTACAGACCCATAAGCCTTACGTTCTTTCTACTCAAAACCATGGAACGTATTCTGGACACCATGATAAAGAGTATGATATCCAGCAAACTGCTCAAATACAAACAGCATGCCTATGTCAAGGGAAGGTCGATGGAGACTACCTTGCACGAGGTTGTGCATAAAATAGAAGAATCCTTCGATGCCAAAACGTACACACTGGCTGTATCCATTGACATCGAGGACACTTTTAACAATGTGCGGACCGCCAATCCTTAGACCAGTACCGGGTGGACCCGGTCCTTAAAGAATGGATAAACCATATGCTAATGAACAGTTGGAAAAATTGTGTGTCCCATGGCATAAATAAAAGGTAGAAAGTGGTACAGGGCACGCTACAGGGGGGCATTTTATCGCCACTCCTATGGGTGACCACCATAAATAACCTATTACGGATGCAGACTGAGGAGGGATTTGAACTCGTCTGCTATGCAGACGATGTTATAATACTTCTAAAGGGTAAGTATGCTATGCAGAAGGGCCGAAAGGGACTTGCATATGGCATATGACTGGGCTGGACCCAGAGGTCTCAATGTCAACCCAGTGAAGATTGAAATATGCCTGTTCACAAGGAAGACGAAGTTGGGCCAATTTAACGCATCACGTTTTCTCAATAACACGATTTCGATATCTGACAAAGTCAAATAATTAGGTGTGATCTTGAACAGGAAACTGAATTGGAAGTGTCACATTCAGGAGCGTACTGAGAAAGCTCACAGATATTGGGCACTATGTAGATGGGCCGTAGGCTCGAAATGGGGCCTAAGTCCGAGGATAGTCCACTGGCTCTACAGGAACGTAATTAGACCAATATTTACTTACGCCTCAGTAGTTTGGTGGACTGCTATGGAGAAAAAGTGCAACATAAGAACCATACAACTGGTACAGAGAACATGTTGTCTTGGCATAGGCGGAGCGATGAGGGCCACGCCCACTAGAGCATTGGAGACTATTCTAAATATCCAATCCATTGACATACAGATTAAGTGTGAGGCAGCCACTGCGGCTATGAGACTTAAGGCGATGGGAGAATGGATTGAAGATGGGAGCAGCTCATACCATCGCGGTATAATCGAGGCGAAGATAGGAAACCTGGAAGGGAAGAGGTTTCCGATCGGATACCTGAGAAGAACCTTGAAGTCGAGTGCGAGGCACTGCTGCCAGAGGCACAGTCTTGGATTGACAGAACCCTAGTATTGCCATCTGGAAGATCATGTTACACGGATGGATCAACGCTAGAGGACAGAGTGGGCCTGGGAGATTCCGACAGATTAAGTATGAAGCAGCCACTGGGGCTATGAGCCTTAGGGCGATGGGAGAATGGATTGAGGTTGGGAGCAGCTCATACCATCGCGGTATAATCGAGGCGACAATAGGAAACCTGGAAAGAAGGGAAGAGGTTTCCGATCGGATACTTGAGAAGAACCTTGAAGTCGAGTGCGACGCACTGCTGCCATCGGCACAGTCTTGGATTGACGGAACCCTAGTATTGCCATCTGGTAAATCATGTTACACGGGTGGATCAAAGCTAGAGGACAGAGTGGGCCTGGGATTTTAACGCCTTCTCTGAGGATGGCAAAATCCGCATCGTTTGGGCGTAACGGAGTAAGGGGAAATGAAAGGGCAGACGATTTGGCGGTGAAGGGCGGAGGACCGCCGTCAATAAACTTGGTTAACCCGAAACCTTTCTGTTCGACTCTGTCCGAGTTAAGGGCGCAAGCGAAGAATGCGCATGCAACACTCTGGAACAGCGAAACGGTCGGTAGGACGGCGAAAGTCCTATGGGGGGATCAAGATCGTGAGAAGACGAGGCTATTACTGAAAGGAAGCAAGAAGGAGGTCAGTATAGCTATTGGTATCATAACGGGACACATAGGGGACCACGAGCTCACTTAGGTAAAATCGGTGCGGCAAATGATAGCATGTGTAGATTATTCGGGGAAGATGATGAGACGTTGGACCATTTCCTTTGTTATTGCCCGGAAAAGTTCAGAATTTTCTGAGGAAATCCCAAACTAGTGCCAATACATGAAAACATGAAAAAAGGCCCCAAAAAGACAAAACTGGGCCCCAAAATTTTGTAGTTGTTCTCCATATACCTGTTTGGGGCATATTTGTAGATTTTATCCGAAATTAAGCACGTAGTGTTCCGTTGTATTGATTGTTTTACCCACTACCATAGGATGAGGGTATACTAATCTAGTCATTCCGTTTGTAACACCTTGAAATATTCATCAAAGACCCAGATTAAGGTATAGCTCCCATATAAACCGATCGCCCGATTTGACTTCTTTGGCTGAAATTTAGCATGTAGTGTTTTGTTATGACTTCCAACAACTGTACGTACGGTTCGAATCGGTCTATAACTTGATATAACTCCCATATAAACCGATCGCTCGATTTGACTTCTTGAGCCCTTACAAGCAGCAATTTTTATCCGATTTGGCTGAAATTTAACATGTAGTGTTTTGTTATGACTTCCAACTACTGTGCTAAGTACGGTCCAAATCGATCCATAACCTGGTATAGCTCTCATATAAACCGATCTCCCGATTTGACTTCTTGAGTCTTTACAAGCCGCAATTTTCATCCGATTTGGCTGACATTTTACATGTAGGGTTCTGTTATGACTTCCAACAACTGAACGAAGTACGTTCTAAATCGGTCTATAACTTAATATATTTGCTCCCATATAAACCGAACTCCCGATTTGACGTCTAGAGCCCTTACAAACCGCATTTTTTGTCCTAAACGGTCCAAATCAGCCTACTACCTGATATAGCTCCCATATCAGCCGGAATCTCGATCATCCTTGGTTGGTTCCTAGAAGCTTTAATTTTTGTTGGTTTGACAGAAGTTTGGTATGTTGAATAAAATTTTAGCAGAATCCATGGTGGTGGGTTCCAAAGATTCGGCTCGGCCGAACTTAGCACGCTTTAACTTGTTTTTATTAGCTTGCACCGCTAGTTTAGCCTCCACCAAAGTCTAGCCTCTTTTTAGCACTCACTGTACAAGCACATAGACACCGAAAACCATTTATGTTACTATGCGATAGCACGCACTCGCTTCGGCCAGATACCAAAGCAAAGTGATTTGTTTTAATCGCATATGACGTGTGTTTAATTACACAGTCTGTGCGTGTACGGCATGCAAATCTCAAATCCTTCACCTACAAAAAAACAACTGTTCTCTAAAGCTTACTAAACACCCCCACTTTCAGGCATATTCACACACACACTTACACACATTAACCTATGTTCCCAGTGAGTTGCTGCAGCCATGGTAGCACTCAGAACAAAAAGTGCAATAAAGCATACATAGATCCAAAAACGCAAAACAGAACTTTGTAAACACACACACCCACAACCGAAGTATTAAAGAAGAGCTAGGGAGAGAAAGAGAGAAAACAGCGAAAAAATGCGTCTGATAAAGACGGGGCAAATTGACTTATCGTTCAACTTTAAATGTTACGACGCGTCAGCACTCAACAATGAAGAAGAAGATTGGTTGGACATTTTCTTTCATTAGCATATTTTGCAAAAAAGGGAATTTTGAAAATTCTGGATTTAAGAAGCTCATAATTAAAAATTTTAAATTCATGGGGGGTCCCGAATATTTAAAAGATTATTGTGTGTTCACGAAGAGACTGTTTAAAAGGGCTTCGAACTACAATCGATAACTTTATAGGAAAAGTTTCTGTTGATTTAGTTACCTAATTTAGACCATATTTGGGAGGAAGAGAGGCCTAATGCAAGAATGCGAATACAGGAATATTTAGTCAAATAAATAATGAACATGGGAGAAGGAAAGAAGTATTACAGTGAGTAGATGATAAGAATTACGGTATACGAAAGTGTGAAAGAGAAATTAACTCTGGGTTTGGTAGTGGGGCATTTTAAGAAATATGGAAGAAAGTGTGCTGAAGAAAATGTTCATTGTAAAGACGATTTGTAAGAAGATTGACGAAAGGAAAAATGAGTGAATGAAATAAACGTAACAACAGAAGAAGAAACAAATGTTGGTATAGAACTCTTCATTTGCCTCTTAAATAGGGAATGATGTACTGACGTTTAAAGCGGAATTGCTGAAAATCCTCGAAAATAATGCAACCTTTATTTGGCCTTCAGAACCAAACCAAAAAAGGAAATGTGAGCGGAAGAATGGGAAGAACCTACGAACAGTCTTGAGAACAAACTGGAAGATGGACAGAAAGAAGGGTGGAAAGACGAATAAGGAAATGGTGATATTTAATTCTCAACTCCAGTGTAAGAAGGAAATTAACGCCTTCTTTGAGGATGGCAAAATCCGCATCATTTGGGTGCCGGGCCATAACGGAGTAAGGGGAAATGTTAAAGCAGACAATTTGGCGGTGAAGTTCAGAGGACTGCCGTCAATAAACTTGATTAACCCGAAACCTTTCGGGTCGACGCAGCCCGAGTTAAAGGAGTGGGCGACGAATGTTAAAGGAGTGGAACAGCGAAACGCTCGGTAGGACGGCGAAAATCCTAGGGGGGGATCCAGATGGTGAGAAGACGAGGCTATTTCTGAAAGGAAGCAAGAAGGAGGTCAATATAGCTATTGGCATCATAACGGGATACATAGGACTACGGTGCGGCAAGTGATAGCATGTGTAGGGCATGCGGGGAAGATGATGAGACATTGGGGCATTTCCTTTGTCATTGCCCGGTTTTCGCCTCTAAAAGATACCAGCACTTAGTTGGAGCCACAATACTAGACATGAACCAACTTAGGAGAGTGGTATTGAAAACAATTAAGGATTTTGTAAGTGGCACGGAATTCTTAACTTAAAATTTTCTTTTTAGATTTTAGTTTTAGAGCGCACAACAAGCCGATTACTGGCTTAGCTCCATAGTTTCATGGGGCGGATTAATATCTGCACTCTCTTTTTAACCTAACCTAACCTAATTCTCAACTGACATGGATGAGCGGAGGCCGGTAAAAGTACTCGAAGAGTACATTTGAATGTAGAACGGACGCAGAGACGAACGGACAACCAAAAGACAGAAGAAATAGTGTAACGAAGGATTTACATACAGTAGGACTGGCAAATAAATTCGCCAATTAAATCGATAGTACGGTCCATAAAATTTAATGTTTGAAGATTATTTCATGAAAATTTTGAGCGTGATAGTGCCTCAAATGGTCCATCCGCTTAGTCCAATTTTAGCATAATCTTTCCAACATTTCGTCCGGTATCTCACGACTAAATGCTTCAATGTTGTCTTCCAATGCGTCAATTGAAGCAGGCTTGTCTTTATAGACATGAGCTTCAACATAGCTTCACATAAAATAGTCTATAGAAGTTAAATCGCACGATCTAGGAGGCCAATTGACCGGTGTCGAACGTGAAATAAAATGTTCACCGAACTCGACTCTGAATAAGTCCATTGTTGCGATGGCTGTGTAGCATGTGGCACCGTCTTGTTGAAACCACATGACAAGCAAGTCAAGCTCTTGCGTTTTGGTAAAAAAAAAATGGATATCATCTCACGATAGCGTATCACCATTCCAGTTACGTTGCAATTCGCATCTTCATTGAAGAAGTACGGTCCAATGATGCCTCCAGCCCGTAAACCGCAACAATCTGTGACTTTTTCTGGATGCATTGGTAGCTGTTGCAATGCTTCTGCGTGATCTTCACACCAAAATCGACAATTCTGCTTATTTACGTAACCATTGAGTTAAAAATTAATTTCGTCGTAAAATGCAAGAAGCGCGCTATGAACTTTTTTAACACAGAACGCATTTTGATAATAAATTGCAATAATTTGCAAGCTTTGTTCGTTTGTAAGACGATTCATGGTTAAATTAGAGACCAAACTGAAGTTGTTGGTCAATGAAGCAAAACACGAAACGTGCGTGAGCTGTGCAAACCAGTGTTATTAAATAGATAATAGCTTAACAAGTGAAAGCGTGCTAAGTTTGGCCGGGCCGAATGTTGGGAACCCATGGTGGTGGGTTCCCAACATGTCAAGCTTTACTATAGAGCCGTTAGTTGGCAGATTGCAACACAAGGTTTGTCCAATCCCGTAATATAAAAGGCAACCCTCGTATATGCATCGCCCGATTTTCACTCAAATTGCCGTATGAACAACAATTTTCTAACGATTTGTTCAAAAAAATTGGTTCAGATTTAGATATATTGGTTGCCCAAAAAGTAGTTGCGGATTTTTTAAAAGAAAGTAAATGCATTTTTAATAAAACTTAGAATGAACTTTAATCAAAAATACTTTTTTTACACTTTTTTTCTAAAGCAAGCTAAAAGTAACAGCTGATAACTGACAGAAGAAAGAATGCAATTACAGAGTCACAAGCTGTGAAAAAATTTGTCAACGCCGACTATATGAAAAATCCGCAATTACTTTTTGGGCAACCCAATAGCTCTCATATAAAGGGTGATTTTTTGAGGTTAGGATTTTCATGCATTAGTATTTGACAGATCACGTGGGATTTCAGACATGGTGTCAAAGAGAAAGATGCTCAGTATGCTTTGACATTTCATCATGAATAGATTTACTAACGAGCAACGCTTGCAAATCATTGAATTTTATTACCAAAATCAGTGTTCGGTTCGAAATGTGTTCAAATTTTGACAAATTTTGTTCAGCGATGAGGCTCATTTCTCGTTGAATGACTACGTAAATAAGCAAAATTGCCGCATTTGGAGTGAAGAGCAACCAGAAGCCGTTCAAGAACTGCCCATGCATCCCGAAAAATGCACTGTTTGGTGTGGTTTGTACGCTGGTGGAATCATTGGACCGTATTTTTTCAAAGATGCTGTTGGACGCAACGTTACGGTGAATGAACACATTTCGAACCGAACACTGATTTTGGTAATAAAATTCAATGATTTGCAAGCGTTGCTCGTTAGTAAGTCTATTCATGATGAAATGTCAAAGCATACTGAGCATCTTTCTCTTAGACACCATGTCTGAAATCCCACGTGATCTGTCAAATACTAATGCATGAAAATCCTAACCTCAAAAAAATCACCCTTTATAAAGTCGACTCCGCCCGACTTCAACCTTTCCTTACTTGTTTCAAATGGCATAGTTACTCACAAATATCGCCAGCATTACAAAAGGATAACCACCGCACCCCACCATAGGATGGGGGTATACCAATTTCGACTTTCTATTTGTAACACCTCGAAATATGCATCTGATACCCTATAAAGTATATATCGTTATGTCATTTTAAGTCGATCTAGCCATGTCCGTCCGTCCGTCTGTCTGTCGAAAGCTCGCTAACTTTCAAAGGAGTAAAGCTAGCCGCTTAAAATTTTGCACAAATACTTTGTATTAGTGTAGGTCAGTTGAGATTGTACATTGGCCAAATCGGTCCATGTTTTGATATAGCTGTCATATAAACCGATCTCGGGGTCTTGACTTCTTGAGCCTCTAGAGGGCGCACTTCTCATCCGATTTGACTGAAATTTTGCATGAGGTGTTTTGGTACTACTTTCAACAACTGAGCTAAGTATGGTTCAAATTGGCCCATGTTTTGATATAGCTGTCATATCAAAACTGATCTAGAGTCTTGACTTCTATAGCCTCTAGAGGGCGCAATTCTCCTCCGATTTGACTGAAATTTTGCCTGTAGTGTTTTGGTATTATTTCCAACAACTGTGCTAAGTATAGTTCAAATCGGTCCATGTTTTGATATAGCTGCCATATAAACAAATCTAGGGTCTTGACTTCTTGAGCCTCTAGAGGGCGCAATTCTCATCCGATTTGACTGAAATTTTGCACGTGGTGTTTTGGTACTACTTTAAACAACTGTGCTAAGTATGGTTCAAATCGGTCCATGTTTTGATATAGCTGACATATATACCGATCTGGGGTCTTGACTTCTTGAGCCTCTAGAGGGCGCAATTCTCCTCCGATTTGACTGAAATTTTGCCTGTAGTGTTTTGGTATTACTTCCAACAAGTGTGTTAAGTATGACACAAATCGGTTTATAATCTGGTATAGCTGTCATATAAACCGATCTATGATCTTGACTTCATGAGCCAATAGAGTGCGCAATTCTCATCCGATTTCGCTGAAATTTAGCATGAGGTTTTTTATTATGACATCCATTAATTATGCTGAGTATGGCGTAAATCGGTAAAGAACTTGATATAGCTGTCATATAAACCTATCTGGGATCTTGACTTCTTGAGCCTCACAATTCTCATCCGATTTGGAAGAAATTTTGTACAACGGCTTCTTTTATGACCTTCAACATACATGTCTAATATCGTCTGAATCGATCAATAGCTTGATACAGCTCCCTTATAATCCTATCTCCCGATTTTGCTTCTTGAGCCCCTACAAGGCGCAATTCTTATCCGAATGAACTGAAATATTACACAATGACTTCTACATTGTTCAGCACTCATTTATGGTCTGAATCGGGCTATAACTTGATATAGCTCCAATAGCATAACAGTTCTTATTCAATATTCTTTGTTTACCTAAATAGAGATACCGCGGACGGAACTCGACGAATGCGATCCATAGTGGAGGGTATATAAGATTCGGCCCGGCCGAACTTAGTACGATCTTACTTGTTTTCTCATGTTCTCGCCAGGATTCGAACCCAGGCGTTCTGCGTCTTAGGCAGGCATGCTAACCTGCGCTACGGTGGCCTCCAATATGTGTCTACAAAAATTTGGCATATTTTTTGCACTGATTGAGATCAAATGAAATGCTACAGTTTGTTAATTTTTAAGTGATCTAAGTGTCTGTTCTGTAATCAATCATTCTTGCCTATGGAAAGAAATGGTATATTGTAAACTCATTTTTACCTTACACTCAAAAAGTTTAACTCCTTTAAAGCGCTTTGTTGAAACTTTCCATATAGACTTCCATAAAGACTTCCTTTAACTTTACCATTTTGTCCTTCACTCTAAATATGGCTAATATGTGGATTTTCAGATAGCCGCTTCCCTGCATATTGATTGATGCCACACCATCTAGGCAATGTTTAATAGTTTTTCCTTTTAGTCCTGACACCTGATTTAGAAGGTGGCTTAAGAGAGAACGAGCACAAAATGAGTTTGTGTTAGTGTGTGTTTGTGTGCTGTGTGCTGTGTGAGAACCATGTGAAGGTGTCGTCGAAGACACGTTTCACCCTCAAGTCACATAGGCCGGCAACAACACTTCAAGTGTTTGTTTAACGGTCGCGTGCTAAACAATTCCAATGTTTGGCATCACCTTTAGTATTTTCCTAGGGTTTAGTAGTTGGTAACCTCTCCCCACTAGCCATTTGCAATGATGGTTGTTTTTTGCACCAAACCATTGGCAACGTGCAACATGGAACATCCATCCTGTATATCTTGGGCCAACAGCATAAACCTTAGACTGTCAGTCAAATGGAGACGAGTTTTGTTGCTATTGGTTTTGGTTTTTCGATTTTTGTGTGTTTCTTGATGTTGTTGTTGTTGGTGTTGTTGTTGTCTATTTGACTCTTGAGTCAGCAACATTTTGCGTTCCGTTCAAATGGTCTTGGCCAACGATGATATGAATTTGTAAAAACCGAAAACGTCTTCTTTACGATACGAAATTTTGACAAACACAGCAAACTGGGCAAGCAAACAGCACACAAAACCATGTCACGTCTCTGTTTGGTTGGTGGCTACGCATTTTTAATGCATTATCAGAGACCCCAACATCACACAAACACAAACACACTCCCACTACCCAACCACATTTAAACACAGTGGCCCCTAACCAACACCAGCTCTGACACTTACGCATCTACATCTCAGAAGATTAGGTTCATGTGAATGTTGTTGCTGGTGTTGTTGTTGTTGTTGCTACAAATTCTACTGGTACCATTGATGTTGTCTGATAGGATCAATTGTTGGCAGCAACCGGAAGGAATCGTACACAGTGGTTTCCACCATTGTCTGAGTGGGGCATAGCCCTTGGGAAATGGCATAAATTCCTTACGGGGGAAGACAAGATAACTTCAGCATGTCATTGTACATGTCAAACTCACCAAACATTGGAAGTGTGCTGCGAATATGCGTTAGAAGCTTATGTGCCCATCTGCTATACTTCCATAGATAAACTTTGCTGTTATTGAATGAGAATTCGGGATGTAATTTAATGTCGATCTAGACATGTCCGTCTGTCTGTCGAAAGCACGCTAACTTTCAAAGGATTGAAGCTAGCCGCTTGAAATTTCGCACAAATACTTTTTATTAGTGTAGGTCAGTTGGGTTTGTAAATGGGCCACGGATCCACGGATTTTTCTTCTTCTTGACCGACTTCTCTATTGTGGTCTTCAACATTCAAGTCATGTATGGGCCGAATCCGATTTTCTGATCTCATAAAATCAGATTTTAGTTACCTATAGCCGATATATAGACCGGTCTACAGACTTAAAGTCATTTTTCATCCGATTTCGATGAAATTTGGCACAGGACAATAATAAAATCTGATGAAAAATGCTCCTTTTATGGGCTCAATACTCTATATCGGGAGATCGGTTTGGATATGGTAGCTATATCCAAATCTAGTCCAATCCGAAATTTCATCGAATTCGGGTAATAAATGGAACTTTTATGGCCTCAATACCCTTTATTGAGGGAGATCGGGTGGTCGGTCTAAGGGCAGCTATATCCAAATATAGTCCGATCTGATCCGCACTTCATAGAAATGATGAAAAATGTGGCACAGAACTCAATTTTAGCCAAATCGGATGAAAAATTACCAATTTATTGCCTTAAGCCTTAAGTCCGGAGATCGGTCTATATAGCGGCTATTTATATCTAAAATCCGATTTTATGACATCAGAAGATCAGGTTTATATACAAACAAGTAAGAGCGTATCTAAAATCCGATTTTATGAGATCGAAAGATCAGGTTTATATACAAACAAAGTAAGAGCGTGCTAAGTTCGGTCGGACCGAATCTTATATACCCTCCACCATGGATCGCATTTGTCGAGTTCTATGCGCGGTATATCTTTTTAGATAAACAAAGAACATTGAACAAAACACTGTTATGCTATTGGAGCTATAAAAAGTTTTAGTCCGATTCGGACCATAAATGAATGCTGAACATTGTACAAGTCATTGTGTAATATTTCAGTTCATTCGGATAAGAATTGCGCCTTGTAGGGACTCAAGAAGCAAAATCGGGAGATAGGTTTATATGGGAGCTGTATGAAGCTATTAATCGATTCTGACCATATAAGACACGTATGTTGAAGGTTATGATAGAAGCTCTTGTACAAAATTTCAGCCAAATCGAATTAGAATTGCGCCCTCTAGAGGCTTAAGAAGTCAAGATCCGAGATCGGTTTATATGGCAGCTATATCAGGTTATGTACCTATTTTCGCCATACTTAGCACAGTTATTGAAAGTCATAACAAAACACCTCATGCAAAATTTCAGCTAAATTGGATGAGAATTGCGCGCATTATTGGGTCAAGAAGTCGAGATCTAAGGTCGGTTTATATGACAGCTATACCAGATTATGAACCGATTTGAATCATTCTCAGCACAGTTGTTGGAAGTAATACCAAAACACCTCGTGCAAAATTTCAGTCAAATCGGATGAGAATTGCGCCCTCTAGAGGCTCAAGAAGTCAAGACCCAAGATCGGTTTATATGGCAGCTATATCAGGTTATGTAACTATTTTCGCCATACTTAGCACAGTTATTGAAAGTCATAACAAAACACCTCATGCAAAATTTCAGCTAAATTGGATGAGAATTGCGCGCATTATTGGCTCAAGAAGTCAAGATCCAAGGTCGGCATATGACAGCTATACCGGATTATGAACCGATTTGAATCATTCTCAGCACAGTTGTTGGAAGTAATACCAAAACACTACGTGCAAAATTTCAGTTAAATCGGGCTAGAATTACGCCCTCTAGAGGCTCAAAAAGTCAAGACCCAAGATCGGTTTTTATGACAGCTATACCAGATTATGAACCGATTTGAATCATTCTCAGCACACTTGTTGGAAGTGGCGCCAAAACACTACGAGCAAAATTTCAGTTAAATCGGACGAGAATTGCGCCCTCTAGAGGCTCAGGAAGTCAAGACCCAAGATCGGTTTATATGGCAGCTATATCAAAACATGGACCGATTTGGCCCATTTACAATACCAACCGACCTACACTAATAAAAAGTATTTGTGCAAAATTTCAAGCGGCTAGCTTTAATCTTTCGAAAGTTAGCATGCTTTCAGACGGACGGATATATACTCAAGATCACTGTGGAGAATTTCACTCCAATCGGGTAAGAATTACGCCTTCTAGAGGCTCAAGAAGTATATTTGGGAGATTGGTTTTTCTGGGAGCTATGGCCCCTTTACGATCCCAACCGACATACCAATATATATATAAACTTTATGGGGCCCAAGGCCAATTTTTCGATATGTAACCTAATCTTTACTTGTAAAGACGATGGGTATGTACCCACGGAAGCCGATTTGAGTCATACTTGCCGGGGATTTTGAAAATTAAATAAATCAAAATTGTATATCAATTATCCCCTGTGCAGTGTAAGGTGTAGGACACCTTATACATAACAAATATGTTTCTCTGCTAATGACACACACACACACACACACACCCACACACATTCCTCTTCCCTATGCATAGATGTTGACACCAGGTCACCTCTCGAAGTATGTATGTGTGTTTGCAGGGTGTTAGCATCTTTAAGTTTGTGTGAAAAATGCAAGATTGTAGGTGTCTGTGGGAGGGTTTTTGTTTAAGTATTTATTTATTTATTTAAAGGTGTTTGACTTTATACTTTGGCTTATATTTGAGCATGACAAGACAGAAGATGAAGAAGAAGAAGAATGCCTCTGTTTTGCGAAAGGTGTTCAGGTGTAAAGTTTTCTAATTAGTTTAGAAACTTTGAAACGAAAGAAAAAAAAGGCCAAGATATTCGGCTTTTTTTTGGAAAAATACACACCTAGATAAAATTCAGCCAGACGACATGTACGTTTAAGGGAATTCATATACATACGTTTTTTTGGTGCTTAAGAAACTTCCATTTGGCATAGCCATGTGTTTGAGGTGTAGACAAAATTGGAATGTCAATAGATTGTCTTGCCAAAGAAGCTTTAAAGGATTTGTGTCTAATTTTGTTTGGTGTGACTTGAAATTCTTCAGGAACTTGAAATGCCATTAAGAAAGCGATGTGTCAATACTAAAGGAAATTTAATCTACATATAGAGAAAAAATATCACAAAAATTTTTTAATTTAAAATTTTATTGGAAATACAAATGTTTACAGTTAACAAGTAAAAGCGGGCTAAGTTCGGCCAGACTGAATCTTGGGAACCCAAAACGTATACAAAATAAATTTAGCTGAAGGGCATAATTTTATTTTACATACCAAACTTCTGTCAAACCATCAAAAATTAAGGATCTGCTTTACATAGGAGCTATTGGGTTGCCCAAAAAGTAATTGTGGATTTTTTAAAAAAAAGTAAATGCATTTTTAATAAAACTTAGAATGAACTTTAATCAAAAATACTTTTTTTACACTTTTTTTCTAAAGCAAGCTAAAAGTAAGAGCTGATAACTAACAGAAGAAAGAATGCAATTACAGAGTCACAAGCTGTGAAAAAATTTGTCAACGCCGACTATATGAAAAATCCGCAATTACTTTTTGGGCAACCCAATACATCAGGTTATAGACCGATTTGCACCGCATTAGGCACAGTTACTGGAAGTCATAACAGAACACCGCAAGCAAAGCTTCAGCCAAATCGGACACAAATTGGGGCTTATAAGGACTCAAAAAGTCAAATCGGGAT
This sequence comes from Stomoxys calcitrans, assembly GCF_963082655.1. Taxonomy (NCBI): domain Eukaryota; kingdom Metazoa; phylum Arthropoda; class Insecta; order Diptera; family Muscidae; genus Stomoxys; species Stomoxys calcitrans. The sequence continues at coordinate 30,057,638 of NC_081553.1, read as the reverse complement.
ATCGGTTTATATGGGAGCTATATCAGGTTATAGACCGAATTGGACCGTACTCAGCACTGTTGTTGGAAGTCATAACAAAGCACTACATGCTCAATTTCAGCCAAATTGGCAAAAGTTGCGGCTTGTAAGGGCTCAAGAACTGCTCAAATACAAAATGAGCGAACTGCTCAAATACAAACAACATGCCTATGTTAAGGGAAGGTCGGTGGTGACTGCCCTGCACGAGGTTGTGCATAAAATAGAAGAATACTTCGATGCCAAAATGTACACCCTGGCGTTATGCATTCACATCGAGGGGGCTTTTAACAATGTGCGGAGCGACACACTGATCCAATCCTTAGACCGGTAACGGGTCGGTTCCGAACCTTAGAGATTGCATAAACCAAATGCTAAGGAACAGGTGGATAAATTGTGTGTCCCATGGCATAAATATAAGGGAGAAAGTGGCACAAGGCACGTCACAGGGGGGAATTTTATCGCCACTGCTATGGGTGCCCACCATGACTGACTGACTGACTAACTAACTGACTGACTAATTAACTGACTGACTAACTGACTGACTGACTAACGGACTGACTGACTAACTGACAGACTGACTAACTGACTGACTGAGGAGGGATTTGAACCCGTCTGCTACACAGACGACGTTATAATACTCCTAAGGGTAAGGATCCGAACCAACTATGCATAAGGGCCAAAAGGGTCTTGCATATGGCATAAGACTGGGCTAGACCCAGAGGTCTCAATGTTAACCCACAGAAGACTGAAATATGCCTGTTCACGAAGAAGACGAAGGTGGCCCTATTTGACGCACCACGTTTCCTCAATAAGACAATTTCGATATCTGACAAGGTCAAATAATTAGGTGTGATCTTGGACAGGAAACTGAATTGGAAGTGTCACATTTAGGAGCATACTGAGAAGGCTCGCTGATTTTGGGCATTATGTAGACGGGCCGTAGGCTCGAAATGGGGCCTGAATCCGAGGATAGTGCACTGGCTCTATAGGAGCGTGATTAGACCAATACTTACTTGTGCTTCAGTAGTTTGGTGGACCACTATGGAGAAAAAGTGTAAAATAAAGGCCATACAACAGGTTCAGAGAACATGTTGTCTTGGCATAGGCGGAGCGATGAGGACCACGCCCACTAGGGCACTGGAGACTATTCTAGATATCCGAATCTACACATTAAGTGTGTAGCTACCACTACGGCTATGAGACTTAAGGCGATGGGAGAAAGGATTGAGGATGGGAGTAGCTCATAACATCACGGTATAATTGAGGCGACGATAGGAAACCTGGAGGGAAGGGAAGAGGTATCCGATCGGATACCTGAGATGAACCTTGAAGTCGAGTGCGAGGCACTGCGGCCATTGGCACAGTCTTGGATTGACGGAACCCTAGTATTGACAACTGGAAGATCATGTTACACGGATGGATCAAAGCTAGAGAACAGAGATGGCCTGGGTGTCAACATTGAGAACACAGGAACTGAGATCTGTTTTAGACTGCCTGACCATAATACGATCCTGCAGGCGGAGATTCGGGCTATCACGGAATGCATGAAGTGGTGTGGTGCTAAGGCGAGGATGTCAAGTGTGAACATCTTTACCGACAGTAAAATTGCCATAAGGGCAATAACAACCAGGTCACGAACAGTCTTGCAGTGTAAGAAGGAGATTAACGCCTTCTCTGAAGATGGCAATAACTGCATCGTTTGGGTGCCGGGCCATAACGGAGTAAGGGGAATGAAAGGGCTGACAATTTGGCAGTGAAGGCCAGAAGACTGCCGTCAATAAACTTGGTTAACCCGAAGCCTTTCGGGTCGACGCAGTCCGTGTTAAGGGAGTGGGCGACGAATGCGCATGCAATGCTGTGGAACAGCGAAACGGTCGGTAAGACGGCGAAAATCCTATGAGGGGATCTAGATCGTGAGAAGACGAGGCTATTACTGATTTTGTAAGTATCACGGAATTCATAACTTAAAATTTTCTTTTTATACCCGCCACCGACGTATGGGGGTATATTCATTTTGTCATTCCGTTTGCAACACATCGAAATATCCATTTCCGACCATATAAACTATATATATTCTTGATCAGCGTAAAAATCTAAGACGATCTAGACATGTCCGTCCGTCTATCCGTCTGTCTGTTGAAATCACGCTACAGTCTTCAAAAATAGAGATATTGAGCTGAAACTTTGCACAGAAAAATTTTTTGTCCACAACAGGTTAAGTTCAAAGATGGGCTATATCGGACTATATCTTGATATAGCCCCATATAGACCGATCCGCCGATTTAGGGTCTTAAGCCAATAAAAGCCACATTTATTATCCGATTTTGCTGAAATTTGGGACTGTGAGTTGTGTTAGGCCCTTCAACATCCTTCGTCAATTTGGCTCAGATTGGTCCAGATTTGGATATAGCTGCCATGTAGACCGATCCTCCGATTTAAGGCCTTAGGCCCGTAAAAGCCACATTTATTATCCAATTTTGCTGAAATTTGGGACAGTGAATTGTCTTAGGCCCTTCGACATCCTCCGTCAATATGGCTTAGATCAGTTCAGATCTGCATATAGCTGCCATATAGACCGATCCTCAAATTTAGGGTCTTAGGCCCATAAAAGCCACATTTATTATCCGATTTTCCTGTAATTTGGGACAATGAGTTGTGTTAGGCCCTTCAACGTCCTTCGTTAATTTGGCTCAGATCGGTCCACATTTGGATATAGCTGTCATATAGACCGATCCTCCGATTTAGGGTCATAGGCCCATAAAAGCTGCATTTATTATCCGATTTTGCTGAAATTTGGGACAGTGCGCTGTCTTAGGCCCTCCGACGTCCTCCGTCAATTTGGCTCAGATCGGTCCAGATTTGGATATAGCTGTTATATCGACTGATAATCCGATTTGGGGTCTTAGGCCCATAAAACACGCATTTATTATCCGATTTTGGTAAAATTTGGGACAGTGCGCTGTCTTAGGCCCTCCGATGTCCTCCGTCAATTTGGCTCTGATCGGTCCAGATTTAGATATAGCTGCCATATAGACCGATCTCTCGGTTTTAGGTTTTGGGGCGCATTTATTGTCCGATGTTGCCGAAATTGTGGACAAGGAGTTAAGTTAAGCCCCTCCACATATTTCTGCTATGAGACATAAGGTATGAGTATTGCACCGGATTTTAACGAAAGGTGTTTTACATATATATCCGAGGTGGTGGGTATCCAAAGTTCGGCCCGACCGAACTTAACGCCTTTTTACTTGTTTGAGGTTTTTTTACAGTTTTAAGAGCGCACAACAAGCCTTTTGATGGCTTAGGTGTATGTACATAGTGACATGGTGCGGATTAATATCGGTACCCTCTTTTCAACCTAAACTAACTACTTGTAACACCTCGAAATAGAGATCTGCGACTTCATAAAGTATATATATTTTGAATCTTCTCGTCATTCTAAATCCATCAAGCCATGTCCGTCCGTCTGTCGAAAACACGATAGAGGTCGAACGCATTAAGCTAACTGCTTGAAATTTTGCACAGATACTTCCTATTCATGCAATTCGGTCGGGATTGCAAATGGGCCATATCGGTTCAGATTTGGATATAGCCCCCATTTGCAACGAACCCCGATTTAGCTTATTGAGTCCATAGAAGCCTCATTGTCGTATAGACTCAAAAACGGCTGAACCGATTACTTTGAAATGTTCACAGGTTGTGTAGGTTGGTCCGGAAAGAAACATAGGCTATATTATTTTTTGATATCGGGAGGGGGGCGGACCCTCCCCCTTACCCTAATTGTACTACCCAAAAATAAAAGTGGACCGATCGGAACAATATGAGATTATTCAAGACTAGAGTACGAATTTCATAAAAATTTCCAGTACCTGGAGGGCCGCTCCAGCCCCAAAACCCCTTAAAATAGGTTTATTTGACGTTCATGACAATAAGGGACTTAAATGAAAGGTATTCGGGAGTAGATTATGAATATGATCTAGAAATAGGAATAGGCTTTATAATTTGTTGATAACGGAAGGGGGCGGACCCTCCATCTTAAATGGAAGGTATTCGGGAGTAGATTATGAATATGGTCAGGAAGTAGGAATAGGCTTTATAATTTATTGAATACGGAAGGGGGCGTACCCTCCACCGTTACCCCAAAAACACCACCCAAAATCAAAAGTTGAACGAAAAGAACAATATGGGTATCAAATGAAAAATATGCGGGAGTATATAACGAATCTGGCATACAAATTCATGTCGAAGTATAAGGGGTCACCCCACTCCCATAAAAACTCCCAAAATGGGCGCATTAGCCAATCGCGGATATATAGGACTCGGTTTGTTTGTTCCGTATAGACTGAAAAACGGCAGAACCGATTTTTTCAAAATTTTCGCTTATTGAGTATGTTGGTCTGCAAGGAAACAAAGGCTATATAATTTTTCGGTATGGGAAGGGGGACGGACCCTCCCCCTTATGCGAAAAACACAACCCAAAATCAAAAGTGTACCGATCGGGACAATATAGGTATCAAATGAAAGGTATTGGAGAGTAGAATACAATTATTGTATTAAAATTTGAGTCTAAGTAACCATCGGGCCGCCCCAACCCCAAAACTCTCCCAAAACAGACATATTGGCTTTTCTTTTCAATATGCGGCTCAAATGAAAGGTATTCGGGAGTAGATTTCGAATGTGGCATACAAAATCACATCGAAGTATAGGGGGTCATGCCACACCTCAAAAACGCCATTGGACCCATTATGATTATATGATACTTGGCAGAACCGATTTTATTAAAATTTTCATAGAATGTGGACGTTTGTCTGGAAGGAAACATAGGCTATACGATTTTTATACCCTCCACCATAGGATGGGGGGTTTACTAATTTCGCCATTCTGTTTGTAACTACTCGAAATATTCGTCTGAGACCCCATAGAGTATATATATTCCTGATCGTCATTTTAGGTCGATCCATGTCCGTACGTCCGTCTGTCTGTCGAAATCACGCTAACTTTCGAACGAGTAAAGCTAGCCGCTTGAAATTTTCCATAAATACTTCTTATTAGTGTAGGTCAGTTGGTATTGTAAATGGGCCATATCGGTCCATGTTTTGATATAGCAGCCATATAAACCGATCTTGGGTCTTGACTTCTTGAGCCTCTAGAGTGCGCAATTCTTATCCGATTGAAATGGAATTTCGCACGACGTGTTTTTTATGACATCCAACAACTGTGCCAAGTATGGTTCAAATCGGTTCATAACCTGATATAGCTGCCATATAAACCCATCTTGGGTCTTGACTTCTTGAGCCTCTAGAGTGCGCAATTCTTATCCGATTGGAATGAAATTTTGCACGACGTGTTCTGTTATGATATCCAACAATTGTGCCAAGTATGATTTAAATCGGTCAATAACCGGATATAGCTGCCATTTAAACCGATCTTGGGTCTTGATTTCTTGAGCCTGTAGAAGTCGCAATTATTATCCGATTTGCTTGAAATTTTGTACGACGGATTCTCTCATGACCATCAGCATACGTGTTTATTATGGTCTGAATCGGTCTATAGCCCGATACAGCTCCCATATATTGGGTTGCCCAAAAAGTAATTGCGGATTTTTTAAAAGAAAGTATATGCATTTTTAATAAAACTTAGAATGAACTTTAATCAAATATACTTTTTCACACTTTTTTTCTAAAGCAAGCTAAAAGTAACAGCTGATAACTGACGGAAGAAAGAATGCAATTACAGAGCCACAAGCTGTGAAAAAATTTGTCAACGCCGACTATATGAAAAATCCGCAATTACTTTTTGGGCAACCCAATAAATCGATCTCTCTATTTTACTTCTTGAGCCTCCAAAGGGCGCAATTCTCATTCGAATTGGCTGACATTTTACACAGGTATCCAACATATAATTTAATTGTGGTCCAAACCGGACCATATATTGATATCTCTCTAATAGCAGAGCAAATCTTTTCTTATATCCTTTTTTGTCTAAGAAGAGATGCCGCGCAAAGAACTCGTCAAATGCGATCCATGGTGAAGGGTATGTAAGATTCGGCCCGGCCGAACTTAACACGCTTTTACTTGTTAGATATCGGGTGGAGGCGGACCCTCCCCCTTTACCCCAAAAACGCCACCCATATCCGAAAGGGGTCCGATGGGCACAACAACGGTATCAAATGAAAAGTATTGGAGACCAGAAAACGAATATGGTATTAAAATTTGGCTTCAAGGACCCAGTTGAAACTTTATGACCACTGATTCAAGGTTTTGTGCCTATAAATAACGCTTTTATAACGTGATTTCACAGAAATTTGAAACAGAGAGTTATATTAAGTTCTTCAATGTCCTTGCTGAATAAAGTCCAGATCTGAACATATTTGGATATAGTTGCCACATTGACCCATAGCAGGTTTGAAATATTTGAGTTTTAATGGATCAAGAAATCAGATCGTTGGATATTAATTTCAGCCAAGAACGCTTTTGACGCTAGATCCCATAGCTTTAATACAAGCATTGCATATCCATTGTAGCCAAGAGCTGAACAAAGCTTCCATTTGAATAATTATGTTTGATGGAATGAAATTATGCTTCAAAATAGACTCATAATAAAATTTGACCCGCTCCAGCTCAAACTTAATGAAACTTAATGAAAAAATACTTAACCTAAAAATTTTATATACTATGGCCATTTAGAATAATGTGCGTCTTTTTAATTGCTGCCAAATTATTTCTCACAAGCAAAAGTTCATTTGCTAACAAAAAGAAAAAAAATATAAACGAAAAAACAAAATTATAATCACTTCCGAAAACCTCCCAAATTAATTAATCATAATTTTAATGGTTTGTTAAAAATAGTTAACATAATTTGGAATTTTTCAGTAGTTCACTCTGGCAGAATAACATCGGCATCAACTCTTCATTATTTCCTTAAGAAACTCAAATAAAATATATAAAGCCAAAACAAAAGGGAAAAGAATAAATTCCCATTCAATGTTAATGATAGGAACCAAATGCACAAAATCCATGGAAAAAATCCATTCACATGGAATAAATAAAATGCCTTTAAGATATGCCTAGATAAGAGCGCTGGCTCGTCTAGGGGCAAGTAGTCAGTTAATAGATATTACGTGGGGGGGGGGGGGAGGTTCTTAAAAAGCAATTACCCTGACGCTCCATAATGAATTGTTGAACATTACAACGTTTCCAGTCACCCCACCATAGATCATTCAAATAAAAAGACATTAACCACCAACAACCGCACGGCAACAAAACTGGCACGTAACTACTTCTTAAGTGACTCTCAATAAAAACAAACAAGTGATTGTTTCGCATTGTCTGCCATATGTAGACATGAACTACAATTTTCAAAACTTTAATCAAGAAAACAAAAAATGTGTACCGAAAATTATACCTACACATCGTGCGTATGGAGGAGAGCTGTTTTTTTTTTTTTCTTGATTTTGTCTTAATGTTCATGGTCAATGTCAAGTTGACGGCGATGACAACGCCAACGATGGCGGAGGTGAAATCCGGCCTCCATCAACCGTAAAAATGCCTAGCCGCCTGATTGTCTATCTCTCCGCACTCAGTCGAGGGTCTAACGAACTGTGTGCCTACTTGCAATTCACATGTTAAAGAGCACTTAACGCAATGCGATGTTTAAATTTCATGTGATTCGAGGTGGCTAGTAGGCAATCGTGATGGTTGTAGAGTAACAAATGTGCTATTGACTTTTCAAATCAGAACTGTTGGAAAATACACCATTTCCCAATTTAGAAGGTAAATTGTTATAAAATCCGAACCTACCCCAAACTAAAGTGGAATTATCATTTTGTCATTCCGTTTGCGACACATTGATATATCCATTTCCGACCCTATAAAGTATACATATTCGTGATCACCGTAAAAATCTAAGACGATCTAGCCATGTCCCTCCGTCCGTCCAACCGACTGTCCGTCTGTCTGTTGAAATCATGCTACAGTCATTAACAAGTAAAAAGGAGTTAAGTTCAGCCGGGCCGAACATTGGATACCCACCACCTCGGGTATATATGTAAACCACCTTTTGTCAAAATAAGGTAAAAAATATACGACACGGATGTCGAGAAGCCTAACATAAGACAACGTGTCAAATTTCAGTGAAATCGGATTATAAATGCGCCTTCTATGGGGCCAAGACTTTAAATCGAGATATCGGTCTATATAACAGCTATATCCAAATCTGGACCGATTTGGGCCGAGTTCCAGAAAAATGTCGAAGAGACTAACACAACTCACTGTCCCAAATTTCGGCGAAATCGGACAATAAATGCGCCTTTTATGGGCCCAAAACCTTAAATCGAGAGATCGGTCTATATGGCAGCTATATCCAAATCTGGACCGATTTGGGCCAAGTTGCAGGAAAATGTCGAAGAGACTAACATAACCCACTGTCCCAAATTTCGGCGAAATCGGACAATAAATGCGCCTTTTATGGGCCCAAAACTTAAATCGAGAGATCGGTCTATATGGCAGCAATATCCAAATCTGAATCGATCTGAGCCAAATTGAAGAAGGATATCGAAAGGGCCTAAAACAACTCACTCTTCCAAATTTCGGTGAAATTGGACAATAAATGCGTCTTTAATGGGGCCAAGACTTTAAATCGAGATATCGGTCTATATGGCAGCTATACCCAAACCTGGACCTATCTGAGCCAAATTGAAGAAGAAAGTCGAAGGGTCTAACACAACTCAATTTCCCAAATTTCGGCGAAATTGGACCATAAATGCGCCTTTTATGGGCCCAAAACCTTAAATCGAGAGATCGGTCTATATGGTAGCTATATTCAAATCTGGACCGATTTAAGCCAAGTTTCAGAAGAATGTCGAAGAGACTAACACAATCCGCTGTCCCAAATTTCGGCTAAATCGGACAATAAATACGCCTTTTATGAGCCCAAAACCTAATATCGAGAGATCGGTCTATATGGCAGCTATGTCCAAATCTGACCTATCTGAGCCAAAAAGAAGAAGAAAGTCGAAGAGCCTAACACAACTCAATATCCCAAATTTCGGCGAAAAAAATACTTACACAATAAATACGCCTTTTATGGCCCCAAAACCTTAATCGAGAGATCGGTCTATATGGCAGCTATATCCAGATCTGAACCGATTTGAGCCAAATTGAAGAAGGATATCGAAGGGCCTAACACAGCTCACTGTCCCAAATTTCAGCAAAATCGTACAATAAATGCGCCTTTTATGGGCCCAAAACCTTAAATCGAGAGATCGGTCTATATGGCAGCTATATCCAGATCTGAACCGATCTGAGCTAAATTAAAGAAGTATATCGAAAGGCCTCAAACAACTCACTGTCTCAAATTTTTCCAAAATCGGTCAATAAATGCGACTTTTATGGGCCCAAAACCTTGAATCGGAAGATCGGTCTATATGGCAGCTATATCCAAATCTGAACCGATCTGAGCCAAATTGCAGAAGGATATCGAAGGTCCTAAAACAACTGACTGTCTCAAATTTCATCAAAATCTGATAATAAATGTGGCTTTTATGGGCCTAACACCCCAAATCGGCGGATCTATATGGGGGTTATATCAAGATATAGTCCGATACAGCCCTGCTTTGAACTTAGCCTGCTTATGGACAAAAAAAGAATCTGTGCAAAGTTTCATCTCTTAATTTAAGGTGTTGGCCCCATGGCTTGCATATTTATCGCTGAAATTTGGTATATCGAGTTGTGTTAGGCTCCTCAACATTCCAGTTTAATATGGTCCAGATCCTTCCACTATTGGATGTACCTGCCATATATACTCTTGATCATGTTGGCATTTTAAGTCGACCAAGCCATGTCCGTCTGTCGGTCCATCCGTCAGTCTGTCGAAGGCACGCTAACTTTCGTAGGAGTAATGGAGTCAAATTCGCTTGAAATTTTGCACTGATACTTCTTTTATTTGTAGATCGATTGGGATTGTAAATGGGTCATATCGGTCCATGTTTTGATAAAGCTGCCGTATAAAGCAATCTTGATTCTTGACTTCTTGAGCCTCTAGAGGGCGCAATTCTCATTCGATTTAGCAGACATTTTGTATAACGGCTTCTCTCATGACCTTCAACATACGTCTCTTATATGGTCTGAATCAGTCAATAGTTTGATACAGCTCCCGTATTAACCTATCTCCCGATTTTGCTTCTTGAGCCCCTACAAGGCGCAATTCTTATCCGAATGAACTGAAATATTACACAATGACTTCTACAATGTTCAGCACTCATTTTTGGTCCGAATCGGACTATAACTTGATGTAGCTCCAATAGCATAATAGTTCTTATTCAATATTCTTTGTTTGCCTTAAACAAGATACCCCGCATTGAACTCGACAAATGCGATCTATGGTGGAGGGTATATAAGATTCGGCCCGGCCGAACTTAGCACGCTCTTACTTGTTTATCTTGGCGGCGTCATTAACGCTAACGACCTGTTCGCAGAAAAGCTTCCAGGAGGCACGTTTTGCCGCTCTGGTAATCTTATAGTATTCCTTGAGCCGTGATTAATACACATCCCTATAAACTTCCGCCTTTTTACGATGTGCTCTGTTGAAAAGTCTGCGGATCTCTTTCCTAATATTGCGAATCTCCCCGGTCATCCATGGTTATTCTTGGGCTGATTTCCTTTCCCGAAGAGGACACCAGTGCAGTCGTAATCCTGTTGACATTATCGTCAATGTCTTCTATGCTTGGACAATCTGAATTATCTTGCCTAAGTCCTCTTCTGAGTAGCCTTCCGAATTTTATCCAGTTGGTTTTCAACTTATTCCGAAAGCTTATCGGATTAGACGCTGGCCGTGCTATTCTAAACCTAATGTAGCGAAGGTCAGAGAAAGAGTGTTCCATGGAGACCCTCCAATCCTGAACCTCATCGATCAGATTTTCTGAACATATCGTCACATCTAATAACTCCTCCCTAATTCCTATTAACAAAGGTAGCGGTGATACCAATATTAGGTCTTATTAGGTCGTTAGTATTCAAGAACTCTGTTGCATCCGACGTTGACAACTCTGGGGAAAATATATAATTCAAATTTTTATGACAAATAACGCAGGTCCTCGGCCGAGTACCAGTGTAAGCGTAGAATGATTGGTAGTTGATATGGTTCATGGTCCAGAAACTTTATTCCGGCTCCTGAATTAAGGCAATATGAATATTGCGGTGGAGGCCACCGTAGCGCAGAGGTTAGCATGTCCGCCTATGACGCTGGATGCCTGGGTTCGAATCCTGGCGAGCCCATCAGAAAAAAATGTTCAGCGGTGGTTTTCCCCTCCTAATGCTGGCAACATTTGTGAGGTACTACGCCATGTAAAACTTCTCTCCAAAGAGGTGTCGCACTGCGGCACGCCGTTCGGACTCGGCTATAAAAGGGAGGCCCCTTATCATTAAGCTTAAACTTGAATCGGACTGCACTCATTGATATGTGAGAAGTTTGCCCCTGTTCCTTAGTGGAATGTTCATGGGCAAAATTTGCATTTTGAATGTTGCCCTTGCTGATTTTCTCCACCAGAGCGGACCATACTCATGTGGAAAGCCAGAATACGTTCCAAAGAACATCAAAGAAGAACGTCATGCTCCTGTTACACTTCACAGAAACCCACAAAATAAGGGAAATGGTTCCTAGAGAACAGAACAGAACCAAGCTTTTTATCCAATACCTGCTTGGACCATAATCATATGGGGAAGGCACTGCAGCAGTGAGTTTTGGACTTTCTCTTGAACTCACTATTAATGAATCCAACCGTCTCACATAGGACCCAACAAAATTTTACGCTTTCACAGTCACCCATAAGAGTTCCCCATTGAAATGGTGTAGCACAAGATTAAATTTCATCAAATCAACCAAACCAGTTCTACAAGCAATAAAGACTAATACACGCATTGATTTTTGTTAACAAAGCGATGTTTATGTTCTCATTTTTAGAAAGTATGGAGGCTGATTTTTGTTGGCAATTTTTGTTACCAAGCCACAAGTAATTATCTCACAAAACAGGAACTATAATTTTTTACGCTAATTTCCTTAACTTCCACACGTTCAGTTCTAATGCGATTTCATATTTAGTGCTACAACGCATGGGTTTCTCAATAAGTGTCTAACATTAAAAATTATAGAACTTTTATTGCAACTCTAAAATAATTTGTAGACACATGAAGTGTCTGGTGTATGTGGTCTTTGCCAGCACGTTGGACATAACGCCCAACTCATATTTTAAAAATAATCTCTTGACGTAATACCCCATGAGATGAATGAAGCTCACTTTGAGGTTTGTTTACTTTTCCAAATGTGAGAGATATGAGATGTTTTTGTTTGGAAATAAGTTCCGGGATTTCCAATGTGTTGGCAAAGCAGTGACTAAGCTGCAAAATTTCACATGCCATGTAGAGGCCTGCTTTAGGAGTAAGGTGATAGGTGTCATAAAAGAATGAAGGAAGCAATGTTAAGTCATGTATTGCTACTACTAGGGTTCAGGGTATTATGACTGTGTGAATTTGTTGGTTACCACAATGGGACACATCAACAAGGAGAAGTAAGAGCGGACTAAGTTCGGCCGGGCCGAATCTTATATACCCTCTTCCATGGAACGCATTTGTCGAGTTCTATGCGGGGTATCTCTTTTTAGGGAAACAAAGAATTAAAAACAAGAACTGTTATGCTATTGGAGCTATATCAAGTTATAGTCCGATTCGGACCACATATGAATGCTGAACATTGTAGAAGTCATTGTGTAATATTTCAGTTCATTCGGATAAGAATTGCGCCTTGCAGGGGCTCAAGAAGCAAAATCGGAAGATAGGATTATATGGTAGCTGTATTAAGCTATTGATCGATTCAGAACATATAAGACAAGTATGCTGAAGGTCTTGAGAGAACCCGTTGTACAAAATTTCTACCACATCGGATGAGAATTGCGCCCTCTAGAGGCTCAAGTAGTCAAGACCCAAGATCAGTTTATAAGGCAGCTATTTCAAGTTATGGACCGATTTAAACCATTTTTAACACAGTTATTGAAAGCTACAACGAAACACGTCGTGCAAAATTTTAGCAAAATCGGATGAGAATTGCGCCCTCTAGAGGCTCAAAAAATCAAGACCCCAGATCGGTTTATATGGCAGCTATATCAAAGCTTGGACCGATTTGAACCACTATTAACACACTTTATGGAAGTTATAACAAAACATCTCACAAAAAATTTCAATTGAATCGGACGAAAATTGCGCCCTCTAGAGGCTCAAGTAGTCAAGACCCCAGATCGGTTTATAAGGCAGCTATATCAGGTTTAGACCGATTTGAACCATTATTAGCGCAGTTGTTGGAAATCATAACAAAACACATCACACAAAATTTCAGTCAAATCGGATGAGAATTGCGCCCTCTAGTGGCTCAAGAAGTCAAGACCCCGCATCGGTTTAAAAGGCAGCTATATCAGGTTTGGACCGATTTGAACCATATTTGAAACAGTGGTTGAAAGTCATAACAAAACACATCACACAAAATTTCAGTCAAATCGGATAAAAATAGCGCCCTCTAGTGGCTCAAGAAGTAAAGACCACGGATCGGTTTATATGGCAGCTATATCAGGTTATGCACCGATTTGAACCATTTTTATTACAGTTGTTGGAAACCATAACAAAACACGTCATGCAAAATTTCAGCAAAATCGGGTGTGAATTGCTCCCTGTAGAGGCTCAAGAAGTCAAGACCCCAGATCAGTTTATATGGCAGGATATGGAACGATTTAATCCATAATCAAAACAGTAGTTGAAAGCCATAACAGAACACCTTATGCAAAATTTCAGCAAAATCGGATAATAATTGCGCCCTCTAGTGGCTAAAGAAGTCAAGACCCCAGATCAGTTTATATGGCAGCTATACCAGGATATGGAACGATTTCAACCATATTTGACATTGTGGTTGAAAGTCATAACAAAACACCTCATGCAAAATTTCTGCTAAATCGGATAATAATTGCGCCTTCTAGTGGTTCAAGAAGTCAAGACCCCGGATCGGTTTATATGGCAGCTATACCAGGTTATAAACCGATTTGAACCATTTTTAACACAGTTGTTGGAAATCATAACAAAACACATCACACAAAATTTCAGTCAAATCGGATATGAATTGCTCCCTGTAGAGGCTCAAGAAGTCAAGACCTCAGATCGGTTTATATGGCAGCTATATCAGGTTATAGACCGTTTTGAACCATTATTAACACAGTTGTTGGAAGTCATAACAAAACACGTCATGCAAAATTTCAACAAAATCGGGTATGAATTGCTCCCTGTAAAGGCTCAAGAAGTCAAGACCCCAGATCGGTTTATATGGCAGCTATATCAGGCTATGTACCGATTTGCGCCATACTTAGCACAGTTATTGAAGGTGACACCAAAACACCACATTTCAGTCAAATCGGATGAGAATTGCGCCCTCTAGAGGCTCAGGAAGTCAAGACCCCATATCGGTTTAGAAGGCAGCTATACCAGGATATGGAACGATTTCAACCATATTTGACACTGTGGTTGAAAGTCATAACAAAACACATCACACAAAATTGCAGTCATATCGGATAAAAATAGCGCCCTCTAGTGGCTCAAGAAGTAAAAACCACGGATCGGTTTATATGGCAGCTATATCAGGTTATGCACCGATTTGAACCATTTTTATTACAGTTGTTGGAAACCATAACAAAACACGTCATGCAAAATTTCAACAAAATTGGGTATGAATTGCTTCCTGTAGAGGCTCAAGAAGTCAAGACCCCAGATCAGTTTATATGGCAGCTATATCAGGATATGGAACGATTTAATCCATAATCAAAACAGTAGTTGAAAGTCATAACAAAACATCTCATGCAAAATTTCAGCTAAATCCGATAATAATTGCGCCCTCTAGTGGCTCAAGAAGTCAAGACCCCGGATCGGGTTATATGGCAGCTTTACCAGAATATGGAACGATTTCAACCATATTTGACACAGTGGTTGAAAGTCATAAAAAAACACCTTATGCAAAATTTCAGCAAAATCGGATAATAATTGTGCCATCTTGGGGCTCAAGAAGTCAAGATCCCACATCGTTTTATATGGCAGCTATATCAGGTTATGGATCGACTTGAACTATTCTTAACACAGTTTTTGGAAGTCTTAAAAAAACACGTCGTCCAAATTTTCAGCCAAATCGGATAAGAATTGGACCTTATAGTGGCTCAAGAAGTCAAGACCCAAGATCGGTTTATATGGCAGCTATACCAAAACGTGGACCGATATGGCCCATTTACAATCTCAACCGACCTACACTAATAAGAAATGTTTGTGCACAATTTCAAGCGGCTAGCTTTACTGCTTCGAAAGTTAGCGTGCTTTCGGCAGACAGACGGACGGACGGACAGACGGACAGACATGGCTAGTTCGACTTAAAATGTGATGACGATCAAGATTATATATACATTATGGGGTCTTAGACGAATATTTCGAGGAGTTACAAACAGAATGACAAAATTACTATACCCCCATCCTATGGTGGAGGGTATAATGACATGATTATTCACATTTGTTCTAAGATCCTCACGAAATTAGTTTTTTAATGCTGTTGGTGAATGTTATAAGAATGTTTTCAGATTGAAGAACAACTCTCTTATGCATGATCCGAGTGTCCAGTGCTTATTTTTAGAGCTTTGCCAGGCGTATTACTACATCATCACTTTCATTATCTTTTTTTATTTAGATGACCAAAGTCACAAACTGACATAATTTTGCACTATTTTGTCACATTTGAATACAAACAAAAGCGTCAATATCCACTACAACTTCCAAGAAAACTGCAAATTATCCACCAATTATTTTCTCGCAATAATTGAAGCGTAACACTGATTCTTCACTTCCAATCCCATTGCGATGACTTAATTAATTAATTAAATCAAAAATCTTCACCAAAGAAAACATTGAGTGGCTCTTCGCTATTGGCTTGCCTGACTGCAAAAATAAAGCCGATACTGCATTGCCATGCAATGGAATCGAAATGCACTTTGAGGTATTCTTTGGGGCCGGAATAATGACACAATACTTAACAGTATAAAAGCAACACTTGATGAATTCTCCGGATGAATTCCACAAAGCCACAAGCATTGAATAACTTCATTTTAAGCTGCCATTGCCATAGCCATTACCACTGCCGCCAACCAGCGATAATGATGTGGATGCGTCAACGCACAATGGGTGGAGCAAAACGTCGCTACAATTTTGTCTTTATGAAATATTTCATCGAAATTTTTCGTTTGCAAAAATTTCAAAGAAGATAGTTGACTTCTTTGAGAAAGGAATTCAGTCCAAGCTAAACCCTGGATGACCGGCGAGATTCGCAATATTGGGAAAGAGGTCAGCACACTTTTCGACAGAGCACGTCGTTAAAAAACGGAAGTTTATTGGGATGTGTATTACGCACGGATCAATGAATACAATAAGATTATCAGAGAGGCAAAACGTTGTTGTTGTTGTTGTAGCAGTGTGGTATACACTGTGGCGGCAGCCCTTGCCGATGAGGAACTCCATCGGGTCAATCCGGCACGTACAACCGGCTGCCATGGGATTGGGCAAAACGTAACTGCTGGAAGCTTTGCCGCGAACAGGTCGATAGCGTTAATGACGCCGTCGAGATAAAAAAGTTTCTCTCAAAAGCCCATAACCAAACTTAAACTTTAGTAGACGACATGGGAGTGAGACCAGAGACAACGGTGGACATGTTGAGGATTTTGATGAAACCCCATTTTCCACAGGATCGAACGGGATTCACGGAGACACCGGAATCTTGGAATAATGATGTTGACCGAAGATTTATCATAACGGAGTTCATGGTCAAGGAAGCCTTGAGGAGCTTCAAACCATTTAAGTCACCTGGACCTGATGGAATATTTTTGGCGTTAGAACAAAGGGAGGCCGACTATCTGGCGCCCCAGTTGGCCAATATTTTCACAGTGTGCCTGGGTCTTGCATATACTCCGAAAGCCTGGCAGGAGGCAAGAGTCGTATTTGTGCCCAAGCCCGGCAAGGCAAGTTATGCGACACCAAAGGCCTACAGACCCATAAGCCTTACGTCCTTTCTACTCAAAACCATGGAATGTATTACGGACACCATGATAAAGAGTATGACATCCAGCGAACTGCTCAAATACAAACAGCAGGCCTATGTCAAGGGAAGATCGGTGGAGACTGCCCTGCACGAGGTTGTGCATAAAATAGAAGAAGAATCCTTCGATGCCAACAACATACACCCTGGCGATATGGATTGACATCGAGGATGCTTTTAACAATGTGCTGACCGACACACTGATACAATCCTTAGACCAGTACCGGGTGGACCCGGAAAAAACCATATGCTAAGAAACAGGTGGATAAACTGTGTGGCATAAATACAAGGAAGAAAGTGGCACAGGGCACGCCACAGGGGGCATTTTATCGTCACTCTTATGTGTGACCACCATAAATGACCTATTACGGATGCGGAAAAAGTAGGAATTTGAGCCTTACTTACGCCTCAGTAGTTTGGTGGACTGCTATGGAGAACAAGTGCAACATAAGGACCATACAATAGGTTCAGAGAATAGGTTCTTGGCATAGGCGGAGCGATGAAGACCACGCCCACTAGGGAACTGGAGACCATTCTAGATATCCGACCCATGAGACCCTATGAGACTTAAGGCGATGGAAGAATGGATTGAGGATGGTGGCAGCTCATACCATCGCGGTATAATCGAGGCGGCGATAGGAAACCTGGAATGAAGGGATGGGGTTTCCGCTCGGATACCTGAGATGAACCATGAAGTCGAGTGCGAGGCACTGCTGCCAGCGGCACATTGACGGAACTCTAGTATTGCTGTCATGTTACACGGAAGGATCAAAGTTAGAGGACAGAGCGGGCCTGGGGGTCTACATTGAGAACCCAAGGACTGAGATCGGTGTTAGACTGCCTGACCATAATACGGTACTACAGGCGGAGATCCGTGCGATCACGGAATGTGTGAGGTGGTGAGTTCATAACGCGAGGACATCGAGTGTGAACATCTTTACCGACAGTACAATTGCTATAAGGGCAATAACAACCAGGACGGTAAGGTCACGAACAGTCTTGCAGTGTAAGAAGGAAAATAACGCTTTCTCTGTGGATGGCAAAATCCGCATCGTTTGGGTGCCGGCCCATAACGGAGAAGGGTAGACGGTTTAGCGATGAAAGCCAGAGGACTGCCGTCAAAAAACTTGGTTTACCCGAAGCCATTCGTTTCGACGCAGTCCGAGTTAAGGGAGTGAGCGAAGAAAGCGCATGCAACCCTGTGGCACTATGAAGCGGTCGGTGGGACGGCGAAAATCCAATGGGGGGAACATGGTCGTGAGAATACAAGGCTATTACTGGAGGTCAGTATAGCTGTTTTTTATCATAACGGTACACATAGGACTACGAGCTCACCTATGTAAATCCAGTGAGCCAAGTGATAGCATGTTTAGGGCATGCGGGGAAGATGAGGAGACGTTGGAGCATTTTCTTTGTTATTCCCCGGTTGTCGCGTCGAATAGATATCGCCACTTAGGTGGGGACACAATACCAGATATGATCCAACTTAGGGGCGTGGCATGGAAAACAATTAAGGATTTTGTAAGTAGCACGGAATTTCTAACATAGATTGTCTTTTTCGAGGTTACTTTTTAGTTATTAGAGGAAAAATTTTATACATATTTTGTGTTTAGGAAAAATTGTATTAAAATTTTTAATTTTAGAAAAATTTCTAGCAAATTTTGCAAGTCTTCATAAAAAATTTGCACCAAAGAAAAATTTCAGGAAATTTTTGAATGCAGGAAAAATTTTAAGGAAATTTTTTTCTTTGGGAATAATTTAAGGAAATTTTGTCTTAAGAAAAAATGTCAAAAATTTGTCCCTAGACAAAATTTCATCTTTAGGAAAATCGGAAAAATGTTATGGAAACTTTGTCTTTATTGAAAGTCAAATGGAAATTTTGTCTATGAGAGAAACGGCTACCCAGAAAGGAGAGCCTACGTCCCGGCAGACCTGGATATGAACACAGCAAGTGCTCGATAGTCTGCTCCTTATCCTTATTGAGGCAACTCCTACAGAAGTAATTGTACGGTATTCTCTAGCGCACCGCCTTGCGACCAATGGCACAGTGCGCGCTTATGGCCCCTGTTACGGTACTCTTCGACCTCTTATCGTATGCCAGCAACTCCCTCGTCCACCTCCGGTCGATGACAGGCCAGAGCGCCCTTGCGGTCCGGGAACCATATACCGAATCCTATCTCCCAACCGGCGCCACCTTGGCTCTACTGTGTTCAGTAGCTCGACAAATGGCACGAAGGCAAGACCGGTTGCTGGTCCGCCCGGCGCAGACAAGCCCATGTCAGCGTCACATCGTGGATCCGGAGCCTATCCAGGGGCTCCAAACAATCAGCCACGCTTCTTGACCCCAAGGTCTTGAACGCCGCCCTACTGTCCACAAAAATCCCGAGTTTGAGGGCGTTTAATCCCTTAGCTTTCACGAAGAATATTTCATAAAAATTTGTCTTTATGAAAATTTTAATGGAAATTTTGTCTCAAGGGAAAATTATATTGGAAATTCGTGAAAATTTTTCTTTACAGATTTTCACGAAAATTTCGACTTAAGAAAATTTTCCAATCAATAGCTTGATACAGCTCCCATATAAACCTATCTCCTGAGTTTGCTTCTGGGGAGCCCTCAAGACGCAATTCTTATCCGAATGAACTAAAATATTACACAATGACTTCTACAATGTTCAGCATTCATTTATGGTCCGAATCGGACTATAACATGTTTTTTTTATTTTCTTTTTTTTTGAAATCTCGTATTTTTAAGAAAATCTTTGGCGAAAAGTTTTTGAAATTTTTTTCTTAAAAAAATGCCACATAAATTATCCTTTTTAATTCCTTTTGTACACATCCCACTGTGCATGGTTCACTCCATTGCCTATCGAAGGTTTTTGTGCAATGTAAGATTACCACCCGCCTGATGGTTTGAAATAAAACAAAGGTGAAGCTATATTTTGTTTTTAATTAATAGCAATACTTGCGATTGTAAACGCCAAACGAACTACACACTTAAAGACCGTTAAATTTGAAAGCCAAAGAAGTTGGCAGAACTTCAAAGCGAGTGATTTTACCGCTGTAATTTTTATATCATCATTAATTCATTAAAGAAAATCCAAATGGATATGGCCAAGTGGGTATATTTTTTTTCTTAAGTTTTATTCGTTTTCATGTACTTTTTCATTCACAATTTTCTGCTCCAATTATTCTAGGGACGGACATAAACTTTTCACAGCATTCACACACACACACACACACTCTATGTATTACATACTTTTTTTTCTATAACAATGCAGTGTAACGTAACAGCATAAAAGACGAACGTTATTGACGACTCGCGTGCTGCTTACGTTTTTAATTAGTCTTAACCGTTTTTTATGTGGTTTGGTTAGTTTTTAACGAAACGCTCAAATGCAACTGATCCCATGTGCGATTTTCGCCTGAACGCTAACCAAGTTCGAAAAAAGTTTTCCTCTCAATTACTTAAAAACTGCAGCAACGGACAACGCTGCGAGTCGGTGAGCTGTAACAGCTGTTACAAAAACAAAAATTGCACATAAACATTTAGCGGTGTTTTACAACTTTGGCCGCCTGATTTTGTAATATGCAAGGAGAGGGGGACGTATGATAAGTTGGGAACAACAATTTAAGACAGAAAAAGATTTTCCCAAAAAACTCAAAACTTCAGTTAAAATTTGTGTATAGAACAACAAATTAAAATTTTAATCCATTTTTTTATACCCACCACCGCAGGAGGGGGGTATATTCATTTTGTCATTCCGTTTGCAACACATCGAAATTCTTGATCAGCTTAAAAGTCTAAGACGATCTAGCCATGTCCATCCGTCTGTCCGTCTGTCTGTTGAAATCACGCTACAGTCTTTAAAAATAGACATGGAGATTTTGTCCATAAGCAGGTTAAGTTCGAAAATGAGCTATATCGGAATATTTTTTGATGTAGCCCCCATATAGACTGATCCGCTGATTTAGGGTCTTAGGCCCATAAAAACCATATTTATTATCCGATTTTGCTGAAATTTAGGACAGTGAGTTGTGTTAGAGCCTTCGATATTCTTCTTCATTTTGGCTCAGATCGCTCCAGATTAGAGATATAGCTGCCATATAGACCGATCCGCCGATTTAGCGTCCTAGGGCCATAAAAGCAACATTTATTATCCGATTTTGCTGAAATTTGGGACAGTGAGTTGTGTTAGGCCTTTCGACATCTTTCTTCAATTTGGCTCAGATCGGTCCGGATTTGGATATAGCTGCCATATAGACCGATCTCTCGATTTAAAGTGTTGGGCCCATTAAAGGCGCATTTATTGTCCGATTTCGCCGAAATTTAGGCCAGTGCGTTGTGTTAGGCTCTTCGACATATTTCTGGAACTTGGTCCAAATCGGTCCAGATTTGGATATAGCTGCGATATAGACCGATATCTCGATTTAAAGTGTTGGGCCCATCAAAGGCGCATTTATTGTCCGATGACGCGGAAATTTGAGACAGTGACGTATGTGAGGCTTTTCGACATCCCTGTCGAATATGGTTGAAAGAACGCTAAGAAGAAGAAGAGCTAGATCCATTGATAAGTATACCAATTGGCTCAGAATCACTTTCTGATTCGATTCGATCCATGCAGTATTGTCGTATTTGTTGTCCAATCATCACGAAATTTTGCACATATCACTTTTTTGGCCCAGGGACTTATGCTATTGATTTTTATAAAAATCGGTTCAAATTTAGATATAGCTGTCATATATATGTATCGCCCGATTTGCACTTAACTGGCCGTATTGGCCAAAATTTTCAACTCAACTGCACAAAATTTGGCACGGATGGTTTTGTTACCGATCTAAACTTATCTGCGAAATTTCATCAAAATCGGTTCAGATTTAAATATAGCTCCCATATATATGTTTCGCCCGATTTGCACTTAAATGGCCTTATTGGCTAAAATTTTCAACTGAACTCCACAAAATTTGGCACGGATGGCTTTGTTACCAATCTTAACGTATCTGCAAAATTTCATCAAAATCTGTTCAGATTTAGATATAGCTCCCATATATGGGTTGCCCAATAAGTAATTGCGGATTTATTTAAAAGAAAGTAAATGCATTTTTAATAAAACTTTGAATGAACTTTAATCAAATATACTTTTTTTACACTTTTTTTTCTAAAGCAAGCTAAAAGTAACAGCTGATAACTGACAGAAGAAAGAATGCAATTACAGAGTCACAAGCTGTGAAAAAATTTGTCAAAAATTGGGCAAACCAATATTTGTTTCGCCCGATTTGCACTTATAAGGCTGTAATAAACACAATTCGTAACCGATTTCCACACGGATTGTTTTGTAACTGATCTTAACATGTGTGCGAGATTTCATAAAAATCGGTTCAGATTTGGAGGTAGTACCAATACATATTTATCGCCAGATTTGAACTTATATGGCCGTAGTAACAACAATTTTCAAACGATCTGTCTAATAGTCCGTGCAGATTTAGATAAAGCTCTCATCATTGAACGACATGTTTGCTGACAACAAAATTTTAACAACTTTTCTACTGCATACAAAATTTAAAATTTTACTACGTTAGATTCAAATGGTAGTCTGCCATCAGACTCACTTAGACGTTTTCGCCCATTGTTAAACCACAGGAACAGAAGAAGGGAGATGCCTTCTAGTTCCTGCCGTTAAGACATCCAAATCGCTTCAAAAAGCCCAATAACTTGCGAATGTTCACATCCGCTAAATCAGACAGGTTCTCAAAGAAATGAGTACCTAAAGTGGAACTCCTTCTGACTGCTTGTGCGGGACACACACACAGAAGGTGTTCTATAGTCTCTTCTTCTTTGATGTCCCCACAGCTTCTGCAAAAGTCGTTGCAGGCAACCTTCAGTCTGTCAGCATGTTTTCCGATTAGACAGTGACCTGTCATGACGGACACAATGACTCAGACGCCTGTTCTACCCAATGACAGCAAAGCAGTCGACCTCTTCTAGTCTAGATTAGGCCATATAGTTTTGGAATGCTCACAGCCCCCTCTTTGTGACCATCTATCATTCGTTGCCCTTCGGACCTGGTCCTGAAAACTAAGCTTACATGTCGCCTTAGGCATGCCCACAAATTCCAGTATCCCTAGAATGTGTAGGGTAGTTTCTAGTCTCGCAAGCTTATCCGTTTTATAATTCCCTGGTACACTGTTCAAAATTTAAGCGAAATCGGATAAAAAATAAAGCATTTATAGCCTTCAGACACTTTATCAATAGATCGGCCTATATGACAGCTATATCTAAATATAGTCCGATCTGAACCATATTATGTGCAGATGTCGCGAAGCTTAAAATAACCCACTGTTGCAAATTTCAGGGAAATAGGATAAAAAATAAAGCTTTTATGGGCTTCAGACCCTTTATCGGGAGATCGGTCCATATGGCAGCTATATCTAAATATTGTCCGATCTGATCCATATTTTGTTCAGATATCGGGAGCCTTAAAATAACCCACTGTTGCAAATTTCAGCAAAATCGGGTAATAAAGAAAGCTTTTATGGGCTTCAGAAACTTTATCGGGATATCGGTCTATATGGTAGCTATATCTATATATAGTCCGATCTAATCAATATTTTCGCCAAATATCGGGAATAAAACAACCCACTGTTGCAAATTTCAACGAAATTGGGTGATAAATAAAGCATTTATGGCCATCAGACCCTTTATCGACAGATCTGTCTATATGGTAGTTATATCTAAATTTAGTCCGATCTGAACCATATTTAGGTCAGATGTCGCGAAGCCTTAAACTACACACTTTTTCAAATTTCAGCGAAATCGGATAAAAAGTAAAGCATTAATGGGCATTAGACCCTTTATCAGAAAATCGGTCTATATAGCAGCTATATCCAAATATAGTCCGATTTGGCTCGTTCAAGAACTTAACTAACGTGCATCAAGAAGTCGTATCTGTGCCAAATTTCAACTCAATATCTTAATTTTTGAAGGCTCTAGAGTGATTACAACAGACGGACGGACAGACGGATAGACGGACACACGGATAGACGGACAGACACACGGACATCGTTAAATCATCTTAGAATTTTACGACTATCCGAACTATATATACTTTGTAGGGTCGGAAATTGATTTCCTACGGTGTTGGATATACAAAAATATCTTAAAATTTTCTTTCCACCTTATATTCGAATTCCCCACTGATCTGGCCCCCCCTCATAAAAAAATCCAAATCGAACAAAAGCAAGAAAAATCAGTTTCATTTTCAACAACTGTTTTATTGCATCATAGCGGGAGAGCAAAAAACCAAAGAAACTCGTACCTCACAGCGAATTCTCTCCACAGAGTCATTGTCGGTTGGAGCTTCTTCCACAACACTTCCCATATCCGAATAAGCTGCCCTCCTCCAACGAATGTAAAAACGAACGCCGAAAACGTGTTTGCGTTGTAACATAAAGAGAGGCGCGTTTGCGCAGCTGGTCTGGTCAACTTGTTTGTAGTTGATTGTGGTGTTTTGTTTATTTTTCCGTACATTTTTATTGTTAAACTGGCTGTGGATTGGGAGAGTTTGCGAGATAACTTTGATGCTGTTGAGAGCTGTAAAGTTGTGTTGATTTTGTAACCTATTTTCGCACATCGCCCTCTATGTGGCTATGCCCCGGCCTCAATTCCCTGCTGTGCCGATTTCGTTTGATTTCTATTTTGTTGGACTTTGCGCATGTGCTTAGGTTTTTTGTTTTTGTTGTTTCTTCCAGCATAAAAATGTGTTTGCTTTTTTAACATGCACACTGGGTCAGCTTATTGTTGAAGAAAGGGGCTTATATGAGGTAGATGATAGATAAGAAAATAGTTAAAGATGACCATTGAGGCGCAGAAGTTAAGAGGTGTGATGGCAAGAACATGAGAAAACATATAAAAAGGCATTAAGCTCGGGTATCCAAACCTCGGATACCCAGGGTAGGTGGGTTGAAAGGTGTTCCAATGTTCCTGTAGATTTTTCTAAAAATTAAAAATCAATTTCGGTAAATATGTCCGATTTGAGAGGTTTTTGAGGGTGGGGTGACTCACGAAACCCTTAGTCTCATAATTAGATATCAGATTCGGTTTTCTACTCTCAAATAACTTTAAGTTGATAACCAGATTGTAGTGATTGGTCTTTAAATCCGTTCGGCGGATTTTGGGGGGAGGCGGCCCTCGTAGGCACCGCACCCCAGATTTTGGTACCAAATTTTTGGTTTTAGGTTACTGTTAGTGTGCAAACAAAATTTCGTTTAATCGCCTTACCCATTTCCGAGATCTGGTGTTTTTAAAAACTTTTTTAAGGTGGAGGGTGGGAAAGTTAAAAAATAATACCGCAACGAAATTCCTATATTTATTTTCTATTCAAAGGACCAATAGGTTGTGGAACTAAAAATAAATGCTGTATGATCAATTTTGATCACTCCGCCCTCTTTCTGTTCATGTTGGCTTCTCTAAATTAGCGCCATCTGCTGGCTGTTGGATCAACTAAATCCAATTGGAAACAGCCAATAGATGGCGCTATTTTAAATGTTAGTTCTACTCGCATGGCGTGACTTAACGCCTATAACATTGATCCTCATGTGGTAGTTGTCTATAAATGACTATATGACTACCTATTAAATAGTCATAATTTATTCTTTATATATCCTTCACCATAGGATGGGGGTATATTAATTTCGCCATTCTCTTTGTAACACCTCGAAATATTCATCTAAGACCCCAAAAAGTATATATAATCTTGATCGTCATCACATTTTAAGTCGATCTAGCCATGTCCGTTCGTCTGTCCGCCCGTCCGTGCGTCTGTTTGTCGAAAGCACGCTAACTTTCGAAGGAGTAAAGCTTGCCACTTGAAATTTTGCACAAATACTTTTTTTTCGTGCAGGTCGGTTAAGATTATACAATAAATTGGCCAAATCGGTTCATATTTTGATATAGCTCCCATATAAACCGATCTTGTGTCTTGACTTCTTGAGCCTCTAGAGGGCGCAATTCTTGTTCGATTTGACTGAAAATTTGCAAGTGGTGTTTTGGTATCATTTCCAACCACTGTGTTAAATATTGTTCAAATCGGTACGTAACCTGATATAGCTGCCATATAAACCGATCTGGGATCTTGGCATCTTCAGCTATGAGAGGTCGCAATTCTTATCCGATTTAGCTGAAATTTTGCAGGACGTGTTTTGTTATGACTTCCAACAACTGTGTCAAATATGGTTCAAATCGGTTCATAACCGGATATAGCTGTCATATAAATCAATCTGGAGACATGATTTCTTGAGCTTCTAGGGGGCGCAATTCCTATCCGATTGGGCTGAAATTTAGCATGACATATTCTATTTACTTCTTGAGTCCCCAAAGGGCGCAATTCTTATTCGAATTGGCTGACATTTTACACAGGTCTCCATCAGGTCTCCATATAATTTAGTTGTGGTCCTAACCGGTCCATATTTTAATATCGCTCAAATAGCAGAGCAAATCTTCTCTTATATCCTTTTTTATACCCACCACCGAAGGATGGGGGTATATTCATTTTGTCATTCCGTTTGCAACATATCGAAAAATCCATTTCCGCACTATAAAGTATATATATTCTTGATCAGCGTAAAAATCTAAGACGATCTAGGCATGTCCGTTCGTCTGTCCGTCTGTCAGTTGAAATCACGCTACATTCTCAAAAATAGAGATATTGAGCTGAAATTTTGGACAGATTCTTTTTTTGTCTATAAGCAGGTTAAGTTCGAAGATAGGCTATATCGGCCTATATCTTGATATAGCCCCCATATAGACCGATCCGCCGATTTCGGGCCTTAGGCCAATAAAAGCCACATTTATTATCCGATTTTGCTGAAATTTGGGACAGTGAGTTGTGTTAGGCCCTTAGACATCCTTCGTCAGTTTTGCCCAGATCGGTTCAGATTTGTATATAGCTGCCATATAGACCGATCTTCCCATTTAGGGTCTTAGGCCCATAAAAGCCACATTTATTATCCAATTTTGCTAAAATTTTGGACAGTGAGTTGTGTAAGGCCCTTCAACATCTTTCGTCAATTTGGCATAGATCGGTATAGATTTGGATATAGCTGCCATATAGAGCGATCCTCCGATTTAGGGTCTAAGGCCCATAAAAGCCACATTTATTATCCGATTTTACTGAAATTTGGGTCAGTGAGTTGCGTTAGGCCCTTCGACATCTTTCGTCAATATGGCTCAGATCGGTCCAGATTTGGATATAGCTGCCAAATAGACCGATCCTTCGATTTAGGGTCTAAGGCCCATGAAAGCCACATTTATTATCCGATTTTACTGAAATTTGGGACAATGAGTTGTGTAAGGCCCTTCAACATCTTTCGTAAATTTGGCTCAGATCGGTCCAGATTTGGAATAGGTGCCATATAGACCGATCCGCCGATTTAGGGTCTTAGGCCAATAAAAGCCACATTTATTATCCGATTTTACTGAAATTTGGGTCAGTGAGTTGCGTTAGGCCCTTCGACATCTTTCGTCAATATAGCTCAAATCGGTCCAGATTTGGATTTAGCTGCCATATAGACCGATCCTCCGATTTAGGGTGTAAGGCCCATAAAAGCCACATTTACTATCCGATTTTGTTGAAATTTGGGACAGTGAGTTGTGTAAGGCCTTTCGACTTCCTTCGTTAATTTGAACCAGATCAGTTCTGATTTGGATATAGCTGCCATATAGACCGATCCCCCGGTTTAGGGTCTTAGGCCCACAAAAGCCACATTTATTATCCGATTTTGATGAAAATCGGGACAGTGAGTTGTGTTAGGCCCTTCGACATCTTTCTTCAATTTGGTCCAGATCGGTTCAGATTTGGATATAGCTGCCATATAGACCGATTTCTTGATTTATGGTTTTGGACCCATAAAATGGTCATTTATTGTCCGATGTCGCCGAAATTTGGTACAGCGAGTTAAGTTAAGCTCCTTGACATACTTCTTCCGAAATTTGGGACATTGCTTTGTGTTAGGCTCTTCGACATTTCTATGCAACTTGGCCCAAATCGGTCCAGATTTGGATAAAGCTGCCATGTAGACCGATATCTCGATTTAAAGTCTTGGCCCCATTAAAGGCGCATTTATAATCCGATTTCACTGAAATTTGACACAGTAACTTATGTTAGGCTTTTCGACATCCGTGTCGTATATAGTTCAGATCGGTTTATGTTTAGATATAGCTAGTGTACTTGTTAGTATATGGTCTAAATCGGAACTTATTTTGATATAACTGATATGGGACATAAGGTATGAAATTTTGACCGAATTTTGATGAAAGATGGTTTACATATATACCCGAGGTGGTGGGTATCCAAAGTTCGGCCCGGCCGAACTTAACGCCTTTTTACTTGTTTTGTCTAAGAAGAGATGCCGGGAAAAGAACTCGACAAATGCGATCCATGTTGGAGGGTATATAAGATTCGTCCCGGCCGAACTTAGTATGCTTTTACTTATTGTGTATAGAAATAGAAGATTAATTTGTTCGCTCCACAGTTCCCCGAGTGTGAAACGTTTATATTAGTGATTTATTTTTTTTTACTATTTTCAATTAAGAGTTGCAGTAGTTTTCTTGCTTTTAAAACGCTTTTTATGAGTTGTTGATGTTTGACTTGGATTTTTTTTTTGCACCAACCATTTTCTAGCCAGTTATCGACGTCCGCATTCATCATCACGTTTTAGTAGCTTTGAGGAATATGATTTATCTTTGTTTTAGCTGAGCTCATAGAGGTATTTGTGTAAGATTTTTTTGTTAAATTTAAAATTTGGCAATATGTTTTTTTTTTTGCTTTATATTAATCGTGAGGAACGAAAAATTGTGTTTTGAATGAGGCCTTAAAGATTTGGCAACAAAATGTAACTGGTATAACAGTAAAAATGCAATTTGTAAGAAAACATCACTCCAACCATCAAAGTTTAAAACATTTAACCGATTTGTTTGTCCAGACATAAGTTGAGGGCAGAAGTTTTTGATGTATTTCGTTTCAATTATTTTGATGTTTTTCTTATTGTGTTGTTTCGGTCATTTGCCTTTAAATTTCACAATTGGACTCGAAATTATCAAAAGAAATATAATCTTGCGAAATACTTCATTGGTCCTCTATTGACTTAGCCAAACGATATAAGTATAAAACATTGCTAACAGAGTTGCCATAGTTTGCTTACCACCATCGTAGGGAGATGCAGATAATTTTGTCATTCCAGTGGTAACAGAAATAACCAAAAAGTATTTAGAAGCTTTACAAAAAAAAAAAAAAAAAAAAACAATTGAAAAGGTGATAATTCCTCCCAGGCCGAATCTTGGAAACCCACCACTATAGACTAATCGGGAGAATGGTTTATATGGCAGCTATATCAG
Source organism: Stomoxys calcitrans (assembly GCF_963082655.1). NCBI lineage: Eukaryota > Metazoa > Arthropoda > Insecta > Diptera > Muscidae > Stomoxys > Stomoxys calcitrans. The sequence goes on along the minus strand of NC_081553.1, from coordinate 30,028,084 downwards.
GTTAAACACCGATTGGGACAATACTCACCATGTTTTGTGGCAGCAATACAAGAACGGTTTATATGGCAGCTATATCAAGTTATCATTTGATTTGGACCATACTTGATACAGTTGTTGACTATCATAACAAAAGACGTCAAATCAAATTTTATTGCGCCCTCTAGAGGCTCAAGAAGTCAAGACCCAAGATCGGTTTATATGGCAGCTATATCAGGTTATGGACCGATTTAAACCATACTTGGCACAGTTGTTGGATATCATAACAAAACACGTCATGAAAAATTTTATTCCAATCAGGTAAGAATTGCGCCCTCTAGAGGCTCAAGAAGTCAAGACCCAAGGTAGGTTTATATGGCAGCTATATTAGGTTATCATCCGATTCGAACCATCCTTGATACAGTTGTTGTATATCACAACAAAACACGTCGTGCTAAATGTTATTCCAATCGGGTTAAAATTGCGCCCTCTAGAGGCTTATGAAGTCAGACCCAAGATCGGTTTACAATGGACAATACTCACCATGTTTTTTGGCAGTAATACAAGAACGGTTTATATGGCAGCTATATCAAGTTATCATCCGATTTGGACCATACTTGATACAGTTATTGGATATCATAACAAAACACGTCGTGCTAAATGTTATTCCAATCGGGTTAAAATTGCGCCCTCTAGAGGCTCAAGAAGTCAACACCCAAGATCGTTTTATATGGCAGCTATATCAGGTTACCATCCGATTCGAACCATACTTAATACAGTCGTTGGATATCATAACAAAACACGTCGTGGTAAATTTTATTCCAATCGGGTAAGAATTGCGCCCTCTAGAGGCTCATGAAGTCAAGACCCAAGATCGGTTTATATGGCAGCTATGTCAAAACATCGACCGATTTGAACCATACTTGGCACAGTAGTTGAATATCATAATAAAACACGTCGTGCAAAATTTTATTCCAATCGGATAAGAATTGAGCCCTCTAGAGGCTCAAGACGTCAGATCGGTTTATATGGCAGCTATTTCAAAACATAGACCGATATGGTCCATTTACAATCCCAACCGATCCACACTAATAAGAAGTATTTGTGCAAAATTTTAAGCGGCTACCTTTACTCCTTCGAAATTTAGCGTGCTTTCGACAGACAGACGACCGGACAGACATGGCTAGATCGACTTAAAATGTCATGACGATCAAGAATATATATGGGGTCTTAAACGCATATTTCGAGTAGTTACAAACAGAATGACGAAATTAGTATACCCCCATCCTATGGTGGAGGGTATAAGAATTGAGGCTAGGCCTAGGCGATCAAGAACAGGAAATACTTCTCTCATATCAATGAGTGCAGCCCGATTAATGTTTAAGCTCAATGATAAGAGGCCCCTTAGCATTGAGCTTAAACTTCTTTGATTGAGTTTTGACTTCTTGAGCGCCTACTACTAAATTTCTCATGAATATTCCATTCAGGAATAGGGGAGGCCCGTGGCCCAAAGGTTAGCATGTCCTCCTATGACGCCGAACGCCTGGGTTCAAATCCCGGCGTGAACATGAGAAAAATTTTCAGTGATGGTTATCCCCTCTAACGCTGGCTACATTTGTGAGGTACTTTGCCATGTAAAAACATTTCCCCAAAGAGGTGGCGCACTGCGGTACGCCGTTCACACTCGGCTATATGAGGAGGACCCTTATCATTGAGCTTAAACTTGAATTGGACAGCACTCATCGCTATGTGAGAAGTTTGCCCCTATTCCTTATTGGAATATGCATGGGCAAATTTGCAATTCAGCTCAAGTACCAAATTTTAGAAAAAAACGAGTAACAAATGCGCAATCTATAGGCTCAAAATCTCAATTCAGTAGAACGGTTTACATAGTCCGATATTGACTATATTCGGTCCATATATGGTAAATATCTCATTGTTTCAAATTTCAAATTGGATAATAAATGCGGTTTTTTTGTGGGCTTAGGACCCAAAATAGGCAAATTGCACAGTGGGATGAAAATCGGACCAGAAATGAAGATTTGGCAGCCCGAACAATTTTTCGAAATACAGAGATGACCAACTTTAGGGGCCTGCCATTTCAAAGATTTATCTCTATCCCACTGTGGATCGGTCTACATGGCAGCTATATCCAAATATAGTCCAATTTGGTTCATTCAAAAAGTATATGGGCATGTCTCAAATTTTAGCTCAATTTCTCAATTTTTCACATATAGTCATACAGACGGACGGACAAACACATGGGCATGCGCCAATAAAAAATTTAATTTTTAGGGTCGGAAATGGATATTTCGTGAATATGTCACCTATTGTATGGTGGTGGGTATAAAAATACAATTTCGCTGAATATCTACTAAAATCGAAATGGGCAGTCCAACCGACTAAACCCTTAAAATTGAATGTAAATCCTACCAAATTTGGTAAAAAAGGCCAAAACGGCAAGAACGGCGGAACGCCATCTACAAAATTTCTGCGAAATTGGTTTGGAATTGTGCCCTCTTAAGGCTCAAAAATGAAGTCGGGCGATCAGATTAATGGGAGCTATATAAGGTTATCAATCAATTTGGAGCATACCTGGCACAGTTGTTGAAATCGTAACAGAACGCCACGTGAGAAATGAAATAAGAATTGTGCCACCTAGACGCTTAAGAAGTCGAATCGGGAGAGTTTATATGGGAGCTAAATCAGGTTTTCACCCAATTTGGATTATAGGTTAAGTCAGGTAAGAGTGACAGTCCTTTACAAACTCATTTTAAGTCCATTGTGATACCGCAGTAGCGAGAGACCAAGGCTTATAGATCAAGGGAATCGAACCCACAACCCCTGCACAGGTTATCCAAGCACGCTACCAACTCGGCTACTGGGGCGCCCAATATGGACTATACCTGGCACAGTTGTTGAAAGTCGTAACAAAATGCCACGTGCAAACTTTCAGCCAAATCGGCTAAGACTAGTGCCCTATGGAAGCTCACAAAATCAATTCGGGAGATCGGTTTATATGGGAGCTAATCAGGTTCTTATACAAATAGGACCATACCTGGAAGTCGTAACGGAACATTATGTGCAACATTTCTGCCAAATCGGATAAGAATTGCCTCCTCTGGAGGCTCAAAAAGAGAATAGAGAGATGGGTCTATAAGGGAGCTATATCAGTTTTGTTTTTTTTTATCAAATTAGGAACATACCTTGCACAGGTTTTGGAAATCGTAACACGCCACGTGCGTAATCAAAAAGAATTGCGCCCCCTGGAGGCTTCACAAATCAAATAGAGATCAGGTTGTAAATCAATTTGAACCATATGTGGCAAATTTGTCGGAAGTCTTAAATAGCTCACTATACCGAATTGCTTCCAAATTCCAGAATGAGACAATAAATACGGCATTTATGGGCATAAGATCATGAGATCGGGGTATAAGATGGATATATCCCAAACTGGGTCATACTCGGTACGGATTTAGGGAGGTTAAACATTGGGAGAGGTTAAACATGTAGAGAGGTTAAACTCACTATGCTAAATTTTAGCGAAATCAGGTAGTGAATGCGCAATATATGGCCCCAACACATTTAATCGGGAGATGGGTATATATGACAGCCATATTCAAATAGAGAGAGGTAGGCCACCGCAGAGGTTAGATTGAACAATTAATTCTCAAGTGGGAACATTGGTAAAGCAATAGGAATAACCATGGCGTACTTTCCCTAACTGATATGACAATACAAGACGTGATAGTTGAGATGATGGAATCATATGAGAAGTGGACCAGGTACACAGCCTTCATTTACGATGAAATGGCAGGAAAAACACCTTACCAGTGACGATTTGCGACGTATAGTAAAGGTGATATGGCCAATTTAAAATTTTCATGGTAAAATTTTGACTTTTGATTAATTTTAAGTAAATTTTTTGAATTTTTTGCTGGAGTCACGAATTAAGGTCCATATTCCTCTACGATGCATAGTTTAGGAGATACAGCTAATTAAAAGTTTTCATAGTGAAATTTCGACTTTTGACTGATTTTAAATCAATTTTTGAACTTTTAAGTAGATTCACGAATTAAGGCCCATTTCCCTCTACGACGCATAGCTTAGGAGATACAGCCAACTTAAAGTTTTCATAGTTATTTTTCGACTTTTCGATGGATTGTAAGTCAATTTCAGAAAATATTTGCGGAGTTTTGAATTAAGGCCTATTTTCCTCAACGACGGAGAATTAAGGAGATAATGCCAATTTAAAGTTTTTATTGTGAATTTTAAGTCAATTTGTGAATTTTTTAGTAGAGTCACGAATTATGGCCCATTTCCCTCTACGACGCATAGTTTAGAAGATACAGCCAAATTAAAGTTTTCATAGTGAAATTTCGAATTTTCGATGGATTTTAAGTCAAAATTTGAAATTTTTGGTGGAGTCACGAGTTAAGGCCCATTTCCCTCTACGACGCATAGTTTAGGAGATACAGCCAACTTAAAGTTTTCATAGTTATTTTTGGACTTTTCGATGGATTGTAAGTCAATTTCAGAAAATATTTGCGGAATTTTGAATTAAGGCCTATTTTCCTCTACGACGCATAGTTTAGGAGATACAGCCAATTTAAAGTTTTCATGGAAAAATTTCGACTTCTGATCGATTTTAAGTCAATTTTTGAATTTTTTGGCGGAGTCCCGAATTAAGGCCCATTTCCCTCTACGAGGAGATACACCCAATTTTATAGTTTTCATAGACAAATTTCGACTTTTGATAGGTTTTGAGTCATTTTTTGAATTTATTGGTGGAGTCATGAATTAAGACCCATTTACAGTTTAGGAGATACAGCCAATTAAAAGTTTTCATAGTGAAATTTCGATTTTTCGATGTATTTTAAGTAAATTTTTTTAATTTTTTGGGGGTGTCGCGAATTAATGTCTATTTCCCTCTACGGCGCATAGTTTAGAAGATAGAGCCAAATTGAAGTTTTCATAGTGAAATTTCGACTTATGACTGATTTTAAATCAATTTTTGAATTTTGAAGTAGAGTCACGAATTAAGGCACACGAATTTAGAGTCACGAATTAAGGCCGTTTTCGGCGCATAGTTTAGGAGATACAGCCAATTTAAATTTCATAGTGAAATTTCGAGTTTTTATAGTGGAATTTGAAATTTTCGATGGATTTTAAGTAAATTTTGCATACCCACCACCGAAGGATAGGGGAAAATTAATTTTGTTATTCCGTTTGCAACACATCGAGATCAGCGTAAAAATCTAAGACGATCTAGCCATATCCGTCCGTCTGTTTGTTGAAATCACGCTACAGTCTTTTAAAATAGAGATATTGAGTTGAAACTTTGCGCTGATTCTTTTTTTATACCCTCCACCATAGGATGGGGGGTATACTAATTGCGTCATTCTGTTTGTAACTACTCGAAATATTCATATATATATATATATATATATATATATATATATGTATATATATATATATATATATATATATATATATATATATATATATATATATATATATATATATATATATATATATATATATATATATATATATATATATATATATATATATATATATATATATATATATATATATATATATATATATATATATATATATATATATATTTATATATTCTTGATCGTCGCGACATTTTATGTCCGTCCGTCTGTCCGATCTTGGGTCTTGTCTTATTGAGCCCCTAGAGGGCGCAATTCTCATCCAATTTGACTGAAGTATGCATGAGGTGTTTCGTAGTGACTTCCAACTACTATGCCAAATATGGTTCAAATCGGTTTAAAACCTGATAGAGCTGCCATATAATCTTGGATTTTGACATTTTGTGCCACTAGAGGACGCAATTCTAATCCGATTTGGCTGAAAGTTTGCATAAAGTGTTTTGTTAAGATATCCAATAATTGTGCTTAGTATAGCTGAAATCACAACATAATCTGATATAGCTGTCATATAAACCGATCTGGGATCTTTACTTCTTAAACCTCTAGAGGGCGTAATTCTTATCCGATTTCGCTGAAATTAAGTGCAATGGCTTGTCCCATGACCTTCAACATACGTGTTCAATATGGTCTGTATCGATCTATAGCCTGATACAGCTCCCATATAAATCGATCTCCTTATTATACTTCTAGAGCCCCATAGATGGCGCAATTCTTATCCGAATGGACTGAAATACTACACAATGCCTTCTACTATGGTCTACAACATTCAATTCATTTATGGTACGAATCGGACCATAACTTGATATAGCTCCAATAGCATAACAATTCTTATCCATTATTCTTTGTTTGTCTAAAAAGAGATGCCGCGCAAAGAACTGGACAAATACGATCTATGGTTAACGAACGCTCTAACTTGTTTCAAAGTAGTTTCTTTAAGTTTTCCGGATGACGGGCTACTAACCCGACGCCCCCAACCATTTCTTTTATCGTTCTACCAATCAGAAACGTTCTTAGGTTTCCAACATCCCCAAGTCACCCTCCATTACCTATTAATACAATAAAATAACAAACCTTAAAACACATGAAGAGGACTATTCAAATGCCCACCATCATCAGATAAATAATCTGCAGGTCTACCAAAGCAGCATGCTGGTATGATTGACCAATTCTATGTTGTAAATATCAATCGGCTGGACATTCAACAAACTCCTAAGGAACTTTGATGCAGTAGTACTCACAGCATCGGCTTTGAAAGTCATAAAAGAACATCAAAATGATAAATTTTTCTCCCCAAGAGTTGAAAGAAGTCAAATCGAGAGATCATTTCAAATGGGAGAATTTCAAAACTCTCAACAATATTTACGTGTCTATTAGATATACAGTCCTCAATATTTCAAAGTATAAATGACTAGCAAAGTATATTCCAATCCTTTGGTAGTGGCTATAAAAAATTTATTTGAGAAAAGCTCAACAAAAATTTATAACGAAACGCCAGATAGTGTTTTATGAAAAATATACAATTCATGTGAATCCCAAAAAATGTTTAACCTTTTTGGGAAATTTTTGCTCTACTCCAAATAATTATGAAAAACCATACAAATGCACCACTTCTTATGTGATTTCCCTTGCAGATGGTGAATCCCTAGGCAAGCGTTCTTCAACTGATAAGAAGATTTCATTTCAGTATAAAAACAACAGAAACCAGAATGAAAAGCATCAGTTACATTCCAAATACTAAAATTAAATATTCTTCTCCAAAGAAACTAAACGCCAACGAAATGAAGTGTATTCTTATCTTGTCAGCCTTTGTTGCAATTGTGGGTATGGCTGCAGTCACCACAGCTCATCCCCAAAGAGTTTACGTGCAAAAGCTGCCTTACTATCCACCACCAACTCAAGCACCAAGACCCATTCGAGTAAGACGTTCCCCAGACGATGCTCCCTTGAGGTAAGTTATCGGCAACACAAAGTGAAACTATTTCTTCTAATTTCAAAATTTTCTTTTATAGTAAGGGCGTTTCCATTGCTACCAATTCCGCCTCTGGCAATCTGTACTCAGGACCCTCCAATAGAGTCGATGCCAAGGTAACCCAGAGTCAGACACATTTTCCCTCTGGCCGAATTGCTGAAGGCTCCAGTGGCTCCATTGCTTGGTCCAATTCCCATGGAGTGGGAGCCTCACTCAGCCGTGACATTAACAAGGGTGTCAGCGACACCTTCAGCAAATCGGTGAATCTTAACCTACTCAACACTGACAGAAATCGTTTGGATGCCATCTATTCTCAGTCAAATATTAGACAGAACAATGGTTTTGGTTTCAATAAAAACAGTGGTTCCTTGGATTGGTCCAATGCCGGTGGTCATGGTGCCAATGTTGGTCTTTCGCGTTTCGAAGGCATCGGAAAGCAGGGTTCCATTGGTGCCCACACAAATCTCTTTAAGTCGGATAATGGCAATACACGTCTCGATGCTTATGGAGGAGGCTCAAAATGGTTGAGTGGGCCATTTGAAAATCGACGTGAATTTAATTTTGGATTGACGGGAAGTCATTCATTCCGTGGTTAGTTTGGTTTTTTTTGTTTTGCAAAATATGTTCCTAATTATTTATGTATATGAGTGATTTTTTTTTTTTTTGGATTATAAAATAGAAGCTTTTAAAAATGAAAATAAACTTATTTGGCTTTCATTGTTGAAGAATAGACTGCATCTAAATCATAGGAAATTTAAACGGCCCTATAGCTGAACTTTTAGTTTCCACTTTGAATGTTATCATACTCAAAAGGATAATATTAGACCATAACACAATCTTAGCTGAGGAGCAGAGGTTAGTAGATTAGGTTGAAAGGCACGCTACAAGCAACCTCAGTTACTAGCCACTTCACTCGAAGACCTTAGTTCTATTGGGTTGCCCAAAAAGTAATTGCGGATTTTTCATATAGCCGGCGTTGACAAATTTTTTCACAGCTTGTGACTCTGTAATTGCACTCTTTCTTCTGTCAGTTATCAGCTGTTACTTTTAGCTTGCTTTAGAAAAAAAAGTGTTAAAAAAAGTATATTTGATTAAAGTTCATTCTAAGTTTTATTAAAAATGCATTTACTTTCTTTTAAAAAATCCGCAATTACTTTTTGGGTAACCCAATAATTTAATTGTGGTCTAAACCGGATCATATCTTTATATCGCTCTAATAGAAGAGTAAATCTTTTCTTATATCATTTTTTGCCTAAGAAGAGATGCCGGGAAAAGAACTCGACGAATGCGCTCCATAGTGGAGGGTATATAAGATTCGGCCCGGCCGAACTTAGCACGCTATTACTTGTTTGTCCATAAGCAGGTTAAGTTCGAAGATGGGCTATATCGTACTATATCTTAATATAGCCCCCATACAGACCGTTCCGCCGATTTAGGATCTTAGGCCGGTTAAAGCCACATTTATTAACCGATTTAGCTGAAATTTAGAACAGTGAGTTGTGTTAGGCCCTTCGACATTCTTCTTCCATTTGGTCCAGATCGGCCTAGATTTGGATATAGCTGCCATATAGACCGATCCGCCGATTTAGGGTCTTAGACCCATAAATGCCACATTTATTATCCGATTTAGCTGAAATTTGCGACAGTGAGTTGTGTTCGGCCCTTCGACATCGTTATTCAATATGGCTCAGATCGGTACAGATTTGGATACAGCATCCATATAGACCGATCTCTAGATTTAAGGTTTTGGGGCCATAAGAGGTGCATTTATTGTCCGATGTCGCCAAAATTTGAGACAGTGAGTAAAGTTAAGCCCCTCGACATACTTCTGTAATATGGCACAGATGGGTCATGTTTTGGCTATAGCTGCCATATAGACCGATCCGCCGATTTAGGGTCTTAGGCCCATTGAAGCCGTATTTTTTATCCGATTCAGCCGAAATTTGGGACAGTGAGTTGTGTCAGACCCTTCGACATCCTCCTCAATTTGGCTCAGATCAGTCCAGATTTGGATATAGCAGCCATATAGACCGATATCTCGATTCAAGGTTTTGGGCCCATAAAAGCCGCATTTATTGTGTGATGTCGCCGAAATTTGGGACAGTGAGTTGTGTTAGGCCTTTCGACATATTTCTGCAATTTGGACTAGATCGATCAAGCTTTGCATATAGCTGCCATATATACCGTTATCTCGATTTAAGGTTTTGGGACTATAAAAAGCGCATTTATTGTCCGATATCGCCGAAATTCGGGACAGTGATTTGTGTTTGCCCCTTCGACGTTCTTCTGCAATTTGCAGGCAAAGATATCAGATTTATGTGTCTCTATTCCTTGCTTATTAAGACCCTGGAACATGAAGTCAGTTGAGAGTGCCCTGGTTACCCACTTGTTTAAATCACAGACATTTTAAGCGGCATCTCGATAAAAAGGACAACACACTACCGGATTTTAGGGCATTGAGGCGGTCTTTAACAATGTGGATTCTGCCATAGATACGGCACTCAGATATGAGGCCTAGTCTCAAGTATATCAATGATACGGCCTGTTCCACCATATGTATGGTATATCTGGAGGCCGTTGACAGGATATGTCACATATGCTGTATTTAGATTTGTACAACACGAAATTTTCTTGAAAATACATTTTTAGACAAATTTTCGGGAATTCGTATTCTAATTTTCATTCTGATAAGGATTCAATTCAATTATGATGAAACCTTTAAACTTTTAAGACTGGGCAACACTGATCAGGACCTCATTTCTCCATATATTCGCCCCAAAAATACGAACTGTATCTACGCCACATTCAATTGAAATTTGAACTTTCAATAGAAGACTTGTTTCAAAGCCAAAGATCGTTCACCTTTTCTTTTTCAACTTTGTGTCTGTGTGTGCGTTGCGTTGTTGTTATCAATTTGGTATAGAATAACACCAAAAAAAACAACAAAAACAAGTCTTTTATTGAGCCAAAAATGACGAAAAATAAAATAAAATTGAGTGGTAAGTATCTATGGCCAATAATGGACAACGAGACAGGTCATTAGCGATCTATGTTTTGATTCGTACTATTGGTGTGTGTGTGTGTGTGTAGGTGTGTGTTTGGCGATTTGCATGAATTTTTGGATTATTTCATTTAAGAATATATCTCGGAATTTATTATGCATTTGGAATGTTTCGCATTATACTTCGATTCAACCGCAGATGCCGTATTGTGTGGTGCTATGTTTTGTTGTGTTATGAGAGATAGGCATCCAATTGTGCTTCTACAAAATTCAATGCGTCATAGATTTAATGACTATTGTCAAAATCATGATGATGAGATAAGAAAACATGGATGTGGAAGAGATGCCAGATGATGATGATGTTGATAGAAGATGGGTGTTAATTTAGAGACTTTGAAACTTAAATAAGAGGTAATAAAAGTAAATGTGAATGTGGTTGTAAAAAAATTAGAAAAATTAAAATTTTGACAAGCCTTTCGTCCTTTCTACTTAAAATCATAGAGCGTTAAGTGGATATACGAAACCCAGCGAGTTGCTCAGATACAAGCAGCATGCGTCAAGAAAAGGTAGGTGGAGAACGCTTTATGCGCTTTATGGGTAAAGTTAGGTTAGGTTGAAAAGAGGGTGCAGATATTAATCCTAAGCCAGTAATCGGCTTGTTGTGCGCTCTAAACACTATAAAGTAACCTCTTAAAAGATAATTTTAAGTTAGGAATTCCATGCTACTTACAAAATCCTTAATTGTTTTGAATGCGACTCCCCTAAGTTGGTTCATGTCTGATATTGTGTCTCCATCTATGTACCGGTATCTGTTGGACGCGAAAGCCGGGCAATGACAAAGGAAATTCTCCAACGCCTCATCATCTACCCCACATGCCCTACACATGCTATCTCTTGCCGCACTGATTTTACCTAAGTGAGGTCGTATGTGTACCGTTGTGATAGCAATAGCTATACTGACCTCCTTCTTGCTTCCTTTCAGTAATAGCCTCGTATTCTTACGATCTGGATCCCCCCATAGGATTTTCGCCGTCCTACCGACCGTTTCGCTGTTCCACAATGTTGCATGCGCATTCGTCGCCCACTCCCTTAACTTGGACTGCGTCGACCCGAAAGGTTTCGGGTTAACCAAATTTATTGACGGCAGTCCTCTGGCCTTCACCGCCAAATCGTCTACCCTTTCATTTACCCTTACTCTGTTATGGCCCGGCACCCAAACGATGCGGATTTTCCCATCCTCAGAGAAGGCGTTTATCTCCTTTTTACACTGCAAGACTGTTCGTGACCTTACCGTCTTTTATTATTATATAAAGATGTTCAGACTCGACGTCCTTGCGTTAGCACCACCCCACTTCACGCATTCCGTGATCGCCCGGATCTCCGCCTGCAGGACCGTATTATGGTCAGGCACTCTAAAACAGATGTCAGTCCCGACGAACCAAAGTGATCTCGTTGTGATAGATGGAAGGCATTCATCCAGCTTGTTAGATGTACGATCGATCCGTGAAGCGAATATATGGGTTGCCCAAAAAGTAATTGCGGATTTTTTAAAAGAAAGTAAATGCATTTTTAATAAAACTTAGAATGAACTTTAATTAAATATACTTTTTTTACACTGACAGAAGAAAGAATGCAATTACAGAGTCACAAGCTGTGAAAAAATTTGTCAACGCCGACTATATGAAAAATCCGCAATTACTTTTTGGGCAACCCTAGATACGGATCATTACCTTGTTGCAGCAAACGTTCGCACCCGTTTGAAAATGACGAGAAAAGTACAATCTGATACTTCACGGAAGCTGAACATTGAAAAGCTGCAAACACAACAGATGGCAGCGTTATACTCCACTCGACTGACCCAAGTGCTTGATGAAAGCACTCCTTGTTCTGATGATATAATGGCGCAGTGGCAAACTATTGTTCACTCCATGGAAAATGCCGCGAAATCCGTACTTGTGTGCCGGAAGCCTCTTCCAAGAAACCCACGGTACGACGTAGAGTGTCGAGATGCTACTGAAGCCAAGAATGCGGCTTATAGAGCAAACCCTGCAAACAGGAGCTACGAAGGAGAGGTATCGGGAGAAAAGGAGAGAGGATAAACGTCTATTCCGCAGTAAGAAATAGGAAATGGAAAGACATGAGTTTGAGTGAAATGAGATGTACAGAAGTCAGAATGAAGGCCGGATATTCTACCAAAGAATCAAACATCAAACCGATGGTCTTGGTGCAGGCACATTCTCCTGCAGAGACAAAAAAGGAAATCTGTTAACTGATACAGATAACATGCTGAGGATATGGAAAGAACATTTTACCCAACTGCTAGTGTCCGACGTTGACGGCGGTATTCTATACCATCAATGATGATGGTATAGAATGTTTACCTCCTAGTCAGAATGAGGACCAAGTAGCGGTGACCCGACTCAAGAACAACAAGGCAGCAGGAGCCGACGGATTACCCGCTGATCTATTTAAGACCGGATGCGACACGCTTATAAGGCGTATACATCAGCTTATCTGCTCAATCTGACTAGAAGAACGCATACCCGATAATTGGAACCTCAGCATACTATGTCCCTTACACAAGAAAGGAGACAAGATGGAATGTGCCAACTATCAGTTCAATCAGTTTCCTCACCATTGCATACAAAATACTCTCGAGGGTACTGTGTGAAGGATTTAAAGCTAAAGTCAGTGAGATAATTGGGCCCTATCAATGCGGCTTTAGATCTGGTAAATCCACCCTAGACCAGATATTCACACTGCGCCAAATCCTAGAAAAGACCCGAGAAGGACAAATCAACACCTACCATCTCTTTGTTGACTACAAGGCAGCTTTGGATACCCCTTTTACGTTCAAAGGTGTTTCAAGACATGTCTGAGTTTGGTATCCAAATGAGTATTGAGGAGACAGCCCGTCGCAGTTCGAATGGCGGCATTCTAACAGATCTGAGTATTAATCCACTGCGTGTCACAAAGCTAACAAGACCACACGGGCGCTACATAACTTACCACAGACCGGCTTATCGCTTTCTACATGGTCAACAAGTTTTCTTTGTCAGCACGCCAAGTGCTGCCGGGAAGTGACTTGAGGACCTTGTTTCTACTTTTGACCTTATGGCAAATTTCTGTGACATGTGGGAAGAATGGGTAAGAGCTGTCAAATGTGACGCCATTTTTTTTTTTTGGGAAACTTGATGGTCGGAATCTTTTCTCTTAATCGATCATCATTTTCAGCGCAGTATTACCTTCTCGCATATTTGTAGTGAACAATGTGGCTGAAGATTTGGTGGCAGATATCTTCAGATCTCTTACAGGGAAATATGAGGCAAGTTCGTTGAGGTAGATGTTCAACCTAACGCAGATGTCTTCAATGCGTCGGGGCCTGATGCCGTGATCGTACAATCGTCAGCATGTGATACAATCTCTATACCGTATGGTGGAGGGGAGGTGAAGGGGAGGATAGGTAGAGGTTTAGTAGCGACGGAGATATAACCCCTCTCTGGGGAAATCCCTGTTTCATGTTTCACGGGTCTAAATCCCATCTCAGTCAGCATCCAGTCAAATGCCATCTTCTGCATAGCTGATTCGACGCCATGCCCCTTGGACATCCACTGCGTAGCTGACGGATTTAAACCCCTTATCAGTCAGCATCCATAATAGACCATTTATTGTTGTTGTTGTGCCATAACAACAATAAATGCTCTACTATGGATGCTGACTCAGATGGGGTTTAAACCCCTCAGCTGCGCAAAGGATGTCTAAGGGGTAGGACACCGAATAAGCTATGCAGAAGGGTCAAAAGGATCTTGGAGATGGCAAACGACTGGATTACATCTACGGATCTGAACGTAAACCCAGAGAAGACTGAAATCTGACTGTTTACGAAAAAGACGAAGACGAGCCAATTTGAAGCCCCTTAACATAATGGAGTGATCTTGGATAGGAAGTTAAACTGAAAGTGCCAGGAGCATTCTAAGAAAGCTCACAAATGTTCGGCACTATGTAAACTGGCCATTGGCTCGAAATGGAGCCTTAATCCGGGGATAGTCCATTGGCGTGATAAAACCAATATTAATCTACGCCTCAATAGCTTGATGGACGGCGATAGAGAGAAAGTTCAACATTAGTACATATCTTGGAATAGGCGGGGCGATGAGGACCCCGACTGTTAGTCACTGGAGACTGTTCTTGAGGTCTCCTTTTTTACAGACGGGTATGAAAGATGTACCGCATTGCGACACCTCTTTACATATTTTTCCCATGAGCATTCGATTAAGGAACAGGGGATACTTCTCTCACATAAAAGAGTGCAGTTCTATTTAAGTTTCACCTCAATGATATGGCGCCTCTTTTTTACGCTTGACAGACGGCGATAGAGAGAAAGTTCAACATTAGGACATATCTTGGAATACGCCGGGCGATGAGGACCCCGACTGCTAGCCACAGGAGACTGTTCCCCTGAGGTCCCCCTTTTTTTAGACGAGTGCGAAAGCCGTACCGCCTTGCGACACCTCTTTACATATTTTTCCCATGAACATTCGATTATGGAACAAAGGATACTCTCATATCAAAAAGTGCAGTTCTATTCATGTTTTACCTCAATGATATGGTGCCTATTTTTTATGCCGAGTCCTAATGGCGCACAGTGGGAGAAAATCGAAAAAATGGTTAGAGCTGAGGAGTTTTCAATATTCTGATGCAGTTTAAAAAAAAAACACTAACAATATAAGTTTTAACTGAATAATTAGATATGGACACTTATTGCAGCAAAGTTTTTGTTAATTTTGTCAGAAATCCAAATCATGCATACAAATAGAACCACAAATGTCTTCGTAAATTGCAAAATACGAAGCCAATCTCGGCCAAAATTTCAACAAATAAAAATTAAAACTCGTATATCGCCGAAACCGGCGGAGATATGGTAGACCCGTAGAGATTTTTGAGCACTATCCAGCAAAGAAAGTAATTTCAAAATCGGAACACAAATGAAGATTTGGCAGCCCGAAAGATTTTTCGAAATTTCGAGGTGACCAACTTTAGTGGCTTACCAACATGTCGAGGTGACCAACTTTAGAGGCGCCCGGACAACATATGACCGATCTCGCTAACATTTCAGCTCTACCCACTCCAAATTTCAAAGAGATATCCCTACACGTTCTCACTCGGCATATTTTTTTAATATTTTTTTTTGTGATTTTCTCCCACTGTGCGGCTGTTTGAGAAGTTTTTTAATATGGCCAGTTACCTTACAAATATCGCCAGAATTTGTAAGGTGATAACCACCACAGAAATTTTTTTCTTATATTCATACCGGGATTTGAACCCAGTGGTTCGGCGTTTTATGCGGACATGCTAACCTCTGCGCCACGGTGGCCTCCCACATGCAGGCTATAGACATAAACATAGACTATGAGACAGCCACTACGGCTATGAAACTCAAGGCGTTGAATAAAGGTTAGGAGCCGATCATGCAATGAGCGGTAAAATTAAAGCGGTGATAGAAAGCCTGAATGATATGGATCGATGATTGTGGATCGGAAAACTGGATAGACACTTGAGGTTGAGTCCTAGGCACTGCTGCCAGCGGCATAGTAATTGATTGACGAAACTCTAGATTAGTCATCTGGTAGTTCATGCTACACGGATGGATCAAAGCTAGAGGACGGAGTGGTGGGCTTAGGGAACTACAATGAGGACACAGGAACTGAGAACTCTTTCCGATGGGCTAAGCATAATAAGGTGCTCCAGGTGGTGGTATAATGTTAACGCGAGGACTTCGAGAGTAAACATCTTTACGGACAGTAAACTGACCATTAGAACTATAACAACCAGGAAGGTAAGTCTGCGAACAGACTTGAAGTCTTGGTTGATTTCGACAACACCATGGTTGAAGGGTGCAGGATGACGAAAATCTCATGGGGGAATTCGTGATAAAACGTGGCAGTATTTCATATCTTATTGCCAGGCTTACGTGGCTATCATGCTCCAGCACTTGAGTGCGGATACTATACCAGACTTGAACCAACTTTAGAGCATTTAGGTTCAGGATTTTGTGAACAGCACGGAAAATCTGACATATATCTCTCCGGGACGTTTTTCGGATTTAGAGCGCACAACAAGCGCACTGGTTTCGATGTAGGACCTCAATAGCATGGAGCGCATTATAATCAGCAGCTTCTTTTCAATCCTACCTAACCATTGGAAAAATATGAGACTCAAACAAGTAAAACCATGCTGAGTTCGGTCCGGGCGAATCTTGGGAACTCATCTTCATGGATTCTGCTAAAAATGTACACACTTGAACTAAGTTGAAGGGGGCATAAGCACTTTACAGTCATATCAACCAACAATTTAAACTCCAAATGGCCGACAAACCGGGTTTATTTCGAAGCTATATCAGGTTATAGACCGATATGGACTTAACATAATTGTTTATAGTCTCAACGGAACAGTAGCGGAAACTGAGTCTTTCTGCTCTCTTACTGCGCTTGGGAGAGCTAGGGGACTTATTCAGCCCCGTTTCAGAGCAAAAGCATGCTCAACACGCACTCTATAGTCATTGGGTATATAGAGCATCTCAATTTAAGAAAGGTGTTGATAAAAATATATGGCATATCAGAAATCACGATCCACCATGCCACTCAAAGTGTTCTGACAATATGTTCGAAAAATCACGAAAGTAATCATTCATCCTATTCATTAATAATTCCACGTGTCCTTTATATAAATATTTATTATCTACAATAAACAAATTACTTAAATTGTTGTCCCATAAAAAAATCTATAAAAGTCTTAATAATTTAATAAAACAAAAAAAAAAAAGCTTTACATATTAATTCAGACAGTTCGTTGCTATCCCTACCTTGAAATCGAAATTAACCATGAATTTCATATAAAAAAAAAAAATTAAAAGCACAAAAATTATGCCAACAAAACGAAAAAAAAAATTAAGACGACGGCAGCGACAAGTATATCCGCCCGCCATCAGCTTCTTGTTGTATTGCCAGCTGAATTCGAGGTACTTAATGGCTTTGATTGTTGGCGTAATTGAATTGACATTAAAATCAAAAACTTGTTTTCAATGGCTTTTTTCTCTTTCCGCTTGAAAAAAATGTACAACAAAAAAAAAAAAATAAAAAAAAAATGAAATAAAATCCTAACAAACTTTTGCAAAGTCAATAAAAGAAATCAATAAAGCAGCAGCAAACGCGTTTAAACAAAGCCGGACTCTTACTTGAGGGTGATGAAGTAGAGATTTTTAAAGCAAAAAAAAAAAAAAGAAAACTATCCGTAGAGAAAGAAAAAATGTCGGTTGAAACTGGTTTAATAAATTTGCCCTAAAAAACCTAAATTCAGCATAGCTGAATAAGGTTTTCTATAGAAAAACCCAAATTCAGACTGGCTGAGTAATGTTTTCTATAGCGAAACCTAAATTCAGCCTGGTTGAATAAGGTTTTCTATAGAAAAACCTAAACTCAGCCTGGCTGGATAAGGTTTTCTATATAAAAACCTAAATTCAGCCTGGCTGAATAAGGTTTTCCTATAGGAAAACTTTAATTCTGCCTGGCTGAATAAGGTTTTCCTATAGGAAAACTTTAATTCAGCCTGGCTGAATAAGGTTTTCCTATAGGAAAACTTTAATTCAGCCTGGCTGAATAAGGTTTTCCTATAGGAAAACTTTAATTCAGCCTGGCTGAATAAGGTTTTCCTATAGGAAAACTTTAATTCAGCCTGGCTGAATAAGGTTTTCCTATAGGAAAACTTTAATTCAGCCTGGCTGAATAAGGTTTTCCTATAGGAAAACTTTAATTCAGCCTGGCTGAATAAGGTTTTCCTATAGGAAAACTTTAATTCAGCCTGGCTGAATAAGGTTTTCCTATAGGAAAACTTTAATTCAGCCTGGCTGAATAAGGTTTTCCTATAGGAAAACTTTAATTCAGCCTGGCTGAATAAGGTTTTCCTATAGGAAAACTTTAATTCAGCCGGGCTGAATAAGGTTTTCCTATAGGAAAACTTTAATTCAGCCGGGCTGAATAAGGTTTTCCCAAAGGAAAACTTTAATTCAGCCTGGCTGAATAAGGTTTTCCCAAAGGAAGACTTTAATTCAGCCTGGCTGAATAAGGTTTTCCCAAAGGAAAACTTTAATTCAGCCTGGCTGAATAAGGTTTTCCCAAAGGAAAACTTTAATTCAGCCTGGCCGAATAAGGTTTTCCCAAAGGAAAACTTTAATTCAGCCTGGCTGAATAAGGTTTTCCCAAAGGAAAACTTTAATTCAGCCTGGCTGAATAAGGTTTTCCCAAAGGAAAACTTTAATTCAGCCTGGCTGAATAAGGTTCTCCCAAAGGAAAACTTTAATTCAGCCTGGCTGAATAAGGTTTTCCCAAAGGAAAACTTTAATTCAGCCTGGCTGAATAAGGTTTTCCCAAAGGAAAATGTTAATTCAGCCTGGCTGAATAAGGTTTTCCCAAAGGAAAACTTTAATTCAGCCTGGCTGAATAAGGTTTTCCCAAAGGAAAATGTTAATTCAGCCTGGCTGAATAAGGTTTTCCTTTAGGACAACTTTAATTCAGCCTGGCTGAATAAGGTTTTCCTTTAGGAAGACTTTAATTCAGCCTGGCTGAATAAGGTTTTCCTTTAGGAAAACTTTAATTCAGCCTGGCTGAATAAGGTTTTCCTTTAGGAAAACTTTAATTCAGCCTGGCTGAATAAGGTTTTCTTTTAGGAAAACTTTAATTCAGCCTGGCTGAATAAGATTTTCCTTTAGAAAAACTTTAATTCAGCCTGGCTGAATAAGGTTTACTAAAGGAAAACTTCAATTCAGCCTGGCTGAATAAGGTTTTCTAAAGGAAAACTTCAATTCAGCCTGGCTGAATAGGGTTTTCTATGGGAAAACTCTAATTCAGCCTGGCTGAATAGGGTTTTCTACAGGAAAACTCTAATTCAGCCTGGCTGAATAGGGTTTTCTACAGGAAAACTCTAATTCAGCCTGGCTGAATAGGGTTTTCTACAGGAAAACTCTAATTCAGCCTGGCTGAATAGGGTTTTCTACAGGAAAACTCTAATTCAGCCTGGCTGAATAGGTTTTCTACAGGAAAACTCTAATTCAGCCTGGCTGAATAGGGTTTTCTACAGGAAAACTCTAATTCAGCCTGGCTGAATAGGGTTTTCTACAGGAAAACTCTAATTCAGCCTGGCTGAATAGGGTTTTCTACTGGAAAACTTTAATTCAGCCTGGCTGAATAGGGTTTTCTATAGGAAAACTCTAAATTAGCCAGGCTGAATAGGGTTTTCTATAGGAAAACTCTAATTCAGCCAGGCTGAATAGGGTTTTCTATAGGAAAACTCTAATTCAGCCTGGCTGAATAGGGTTTTCTACAGGAAAACTCTAATTTAGCCTGGCTGAATAAGGTTTTTTATTCCGCCTCGCTGAATAAGGTTTTCCATAGAAATTTAATTCAGCCTGCCTGAATAAGGTTTTCCTATAGGAAAACTTTAATTCAGCCTGGCTGAATAAGGTTTTCCAAAGAAAAACTCTAATTCAGCCTGGCTGAATAGGGTTTTCCTATAGGAAAACTCTAATTCAGCCTGGCTGAATAGGGTTTTCCTATAGGAAAACTCTAATTCAGCCTGGTTGAATAGGGTTTTCCTATAGGAAAACTCTAATTCAGCCTGGTTGAATAGGGTTTTCCTATAGGAAAACTCTAATTCAGCCTGGCTGAATAGGGTTTTCCTATAGGAAAACTCTAATTCAGCCTGGCTGAATAGAGTTTTCCTATAGGAAAACTCTAATTCAGCCTGGCTGAATAGGGTTTTCCTATAGGAAAACTCTAATTCAGCCTGGCTGAATAGGGTTTTCCTATAGGGAAAACTTTAATTCAGCCTGGCTGAATAGGGTTTTCTACAGGAAAACTCTAATTCAGCCTGGCTGAATAGGGTTTTCTACAGGAAAACTCTAATTCAGCTTGGCTGAATAGGGTTTTCTACAGGAAAACTCTAATTCAGCCTGGCTGAATAGGGTTTTCTACAGGAAAACTTTAATTCAGCCTGGCTGAATAAGGTTTTCTATAGGAAAACTCTAATTCAGCCAGGCTGAATAGGGTTTTCTATAGGAAAACTCTAATTCAGCCTGGCTGAATTGGGTTTTCTACAGGAAAACTCTAATTCAGCCTGGCTGAATAGGGTTTTCTATAGGAAAACTCTAATTCAGCCTGGCTGAATAGTGTTATCTATAAGAAAACTTCAATTCAGCCTGGCTGAATAGGGTTTTCTATAGGAAAACTTCAATTCAGCCTGGCTGAATAAGGTTGTCCTATAGGAAAACTTTAATTCAGCCTGGCTGAATAAGGTTTTCCAAAGAAAAACTCTAATTCAGCCTGGCTGAATAGGGTTTTCCTATAGGAAAACTCTTATTCAGCCTGGCTGAATAGGGTTTTCCTATAGGAAAACTCTAATTCAGCCTGGCTGAATAGGGTTTTCCTATAGGAAAACTCTAATTCAGCCTGGCTGAATAGGGTTTTCCTATAGGAAAACTCTAATTCAGCCTGGCTGAATAGGGTTTTCCTATAGGAAAACTCTAATTCAGCCTGGCGGAATAGGGTTTTCCTATAGTGAAAACTTTAATTCAGCCTGGCTGAATAGGGTTTTCCTATAGGGAAAACTTTAATTCAGCCTGGCTGAATAAGGTTTTCCTATAGGGAAAACTTTAATTCAGCCTGGCTGAATAAGGTTTTCCTTTAGGAAAACTTTAATTCAGCCTGGCTGAATAAGGTTTTCTTTAGGAAAACTTAAATTCGGCCTGGCTGAATAGGGTTTTCTATAGGAAAACTCTAATTCAGCCTGGCTGAATAGGGTTTTCTATAGGAAAACTTTAATTCAGCCTAGCTGAATAAGGTTTTCTATAGAAAGACCTAAATTCAGCCTGGCTGAATAAGGTTTTCTATAGAAAAACCTAAATTAAGCCTGGCTGAATAAAGTTTTCTATAGAAAAACCTAAATTCAGCCTGGCTGAATAAGGTTTTCTATAGGAAAACTTTAATTCAGCCTGGCTGAATAAGGTTTTCCTATAGGAAAACTTTAATTCAGCCTGGCTGAATAAGGTTTTCCTATAGGAAAACTTTAATTCAGCCTGGCTGAATAAGGTTTTCTATAAAAAAACCTAAAATCAGTCTGGCTGAATAAGGTTTTCCTATAGGAAAACTTTAATTCAGCCCGGCTGAATAAGGTTTTCCTTTAGGAAACTTTAATTCAGCCTGGCTGAATAAGGTTTTCCTATAGGAAAACTTTAATTCAGCCTGGCTGAATAAGGTTTTCCTATAGGAAAACTTTAATTCAGCCTGGCTGAATAAGGTTTTCCTATAGGAAAACTTTAATTCAGCCTGGCTGAATAAGGTTTTCCTATAGGAAAACTTTAATTCAGCCTGGCTGAATAAGGTTTTCCTATAGGAAAACTTTAATTCAGCCTGGATGAATAAGGTTTTCCTATAGGAAAACTTTAATTCAGCCTGGCTGAATAAGGTTTTCCTATAGGGGAAACTTAAATTCAGGCTAGCTGAATAGGGTTTTCCTATATGGAAAACTTTAATTCAGCCTGGCTGAATAAGGTTTTCCTATAGGAAAGCTTTAATTCAGCCTGGCTGAATAAGGTTTTCCTATAGGAAAACTTTAATTCAGCCTGGCTGAATAAGGTTTTCCTATAGGAAAACTCTAATTCAGCCAGGCTGAATAGGGTTTTCTATAGGAAAACTCTAATTCAGCCTGGCTGAATAGGGTTTTCTATAGAAAAACCTAAATTCAGCCTGGCTGAATAAGGTTTTCTATAGAAAAACCTAAATTCAGCCTGGCTAAATAAGGTTTTCTATAGAAAACATGGTTGTAAAATATTTCTTTTGATAAGAAATTTGCATGTTTTCAGCTGATGTATTCGTTTCATTCCTCCTAATTTGGACAAAATATTCTGTTTATCAATAAGCTGTTTAATTTATGTGATTTTCAAATCTGTATTTCCATGTACTGAAAGCGGAATTAAGAATTTTGTATCCCCCAGCCCCTTAGATGGAGATAATACTGACTCACTTTTGAAATTTATTCCGAAGTTACGAAATTAGTATCTTGCTTCCCATCCTCTTTTATTGAAGAGGGCTATACGCTTAAGTTGACGTGAAGGGAGATAATATTGACTCACCTTTTGAAATTCGTTCGGTTTCAAAACGGCAAACTCGCAAATTTTGTTTTTCAGCTTACAAGGATTGATAAATGAACACTTTTTTTGTTGGCAAAAATTTTACCTCAAACACGTGAAAATTTCAAAAATATTTTTAAAACGTTTTGTTTTGCTTTTAGTATTCTTTTAGCATTCTTTGAACAAAAATGAACAGTGATGACGACGGGATGATACTCCAGCAACAACAACAAACACGTCACGTTATTACTTCACGTTTGGCTTTGTGATCAACTTTAGACAAAGGAAAAAATTTATGACTTAAACAGCTGACAGAGGGAAGATTTGATTTGTATGTCGAGCAAAATTTTAACGCCACTCTTAAAACACTTTTGTTTAATAAATCACTTCAAATATTTTCAGCTGTTGTTTTTTCACTTTTTGTTTTATTTTTTTGCGAATTTCTTTTAAACACACACACACGATCTTTTATTTATGTTTTTCTCAATTCTTTTTGTGGTTTAACGTAAATTCTTCAGAATATCAACTTTGGTTTGAAAACGCATAACAAAGCGCGTGCGCAGCAACTTTTTTCTGAGTTGCGCACCTCGCAAAGAGCTAAACAAATCTGTGGCCAACATTTTTCTATGATCAAGACTTTGGCTTAGAGTTGGCTGTTTTTTGGGTTAAAAGCTTTTAGTTGAGTTGAAAGCTTACTCAGCGAAAGCTTACTCACCAAAGCGGTTAAAATTTTCAAATTTGAATGTCTATATGTTTAAATTTGTTGTCTTAGAGCTAGGTACTGCTTATGCCTAAAAGTACTTGAAATAGTTCATTAAACTCCATTTTGGTTGTTTGTTTGAGTTTCCTTTCTCAATTGTTTGATGTTTAACCGTGGTTGAGTTGAGGGTGATTGAAGTGTTTCTAATTGATTTCATCTAATGATGCGTTCATTTGCCCATAGTCGCTATATACTATGAATGTGGGTTACTACTGACATGAGCTGGATTGATGTTGAGCTAAACTTTTCTGTTTTGAAGTTCCGATGTATGATTGACACATGGTTGGCTTCCATATTTTACATGAAATGAAATTGATTGATTTATGATCATTTCACTTTCTGGAAGAAGCCTCTTCTAAAAGATGTGAGATGGCAGATAATTTGCATTCCTTTTACAACTATCACCAGAAATTATTTAACTAACAAGAAAAAGCGCATTTGCAGAAATATTTCTATAAAGTTTCAATAAAATCGGTAAAAAAAATTTTTCGATCAAAGTTTATGGAATCACCGTCAAATATGGACTTTTTAAGCCTTGTTTTTGAAGGGTTTTAGTCCATTAAAATTTTTATATGGAGGCTATTGCAATTTTTACCTATGAGCTAAGCTCAATGAAAAGATGCCTCCTTTCTATAGCCGAGTCCGAATGGCGTGCCGCAATGCGACAACTCTTTGGGGAGAAGTTTATACATGGCTGCCATAGCAAGTGGTACAGTGCCTCACAAATGTCGCCAAAATTAGTAGGGGATAACCATTGCTGAAAATATTTTCTGATATTCAAGCCAGGAGTCGAACCCAAGCGTTCAGCGTCATAGGTGGACTTGCTAAACTTTGGGCTACGGTGGCCTCCCGATAAAATCCGATGTAGGTCTATATAAAACTTAAACTGCCTATGGCTATCAAACAAACAATTGTGAGTTGTATAAGGCCCTTCGACATTCGTCTTCAATTTAGCTCAGATCGGTCTAGATTTGGATATAGCTGCCATATAGACCGATCTCTCGATTTAGAATATTAGGTCCATAAAAGGCCTATACCAGTTCGGTAATAAGTCTAATACCAAACGGTACTAATAATTTTATCTTTCATCCGATAGTGTTTTAGTACCATACGGTGTTACTATCAATACCGTATGGTACTGAAATGAGCATGTTTGGTATTAACATTTCTCTGCGTGCGCCCGCTAGTGGCTCTTTTTAAGAAGAACAAGTAAGAGCGTGCCAAGTTCGGCCGGGCCGCATCTTATATACCCTCCACCATGGATCGCATTTGTAGAGTTCTTTGCGCGGTATCTCTTTTTAGGCGAACAAAGAATAATGAATTAGAACTTTATGGTATTAGAGCTATATCAAGTTATAGTCCGATTCAAGCCATAAATGAATGCTGAACATTGTAGAAGTCATTGTGTAATATTTTAGTTCATTCGGATAAGAATTGCGCCTTGTAGGGACGCAAGAAGCAAAATCGGGAGATCGGTTTATATGGGAGCTGTATCAAGCTATAGATAGATTCAGTCAAGGGAGAAGCCGTTGAACAAAATCAGCCAAATTGGACAATAACAGCGCCTTCTAGAGGCTCAACAAGTCAAGATCCCAGATCGGTTTATATGGCAGCTATATCAGGTTATGGAGAGATATGAACCATACTTAGCACAGTTATTTAGAAGTCATAACAAAACACCTTATGCAAAATTTCAGCAAAATCGGATAAGAACTGCTTATATAGCAGCTATACCAGGTTATGAACCGATTTGAATCATACTTAGCATAAATGTTGAAAAATATACCAAAACACGATGTGCAAAATTACATCCAAATCGGATAAGAACTGCGCCCTCTAAAAGCTGAGGAAATCAAGACCTAAGATCGGTTTATATGGCAGCTATATCAAGTTATGGACCGATTTGACTGAAATTTTGCGCTTAGTATTTTCGTATCACTGCCTAGAATTGCGTCCTCTAGATGCTCACGAAGTCAAGACCCAAGATCGCTTTATATGACAGCTATATCAAAACGTGGACCGATTTTGCCCATTTACAATCCCAACCGACCTACACTAATAACAAGTAAAAGCGTGCTAAGTTCGGCCGGGCCGAATCTTATATACCCTCCACCATGGATCGCATTTGTCGAGTTCTTTTCCCGGCATCTCTTCTTAGGCAAAAAAAGAATATAAGAAAAGACTTGCTCTGCTATTAGAGCGATATCAAGATATGGTCCAGATTGGACCACAATTAAATTATATGTTCGAGACCTGTGTAAAATGTCAGCCAATTCGAATAAGAATTGCGCCCTTTGTGGGCTCAAGAAGTAAAATAAAGAGATCGATTTATATGGGAGCTGTATCGGGCTATAAACCGATTCAGACCATAATAAACACGTATGTTGATGGTCAAGAGAGGATCCATCGAACAAAATTTCAGGCAAATCGGATAATAATTGCGACTTCTAGAGGCTCAAGAAATCAAGATCCCAGATCGGTTTATATGGCAGCTATATCAGGTTATAAACCGTTTTAAACCTGATTTGACACAGTTGTTGAAAGAAAAAATAAAAAACGTCATGCAAAATTTCAGCCAAATCAGATAGGAATTGCGCCCTCTAGAAGCTCAATAAGTCAAGTCCCCAGATCTGTTTATATGACAGCTATATCAGTTTATGAACCGATTTGAACTATACTTGGCACACTTGTTGGATATCATAAAAAAACATGTCGTGCAAAATTTCATTCCAATCGGATAAGAATTGTGCACTCTAGAGGCTCAAGAAGTCAACACCCAAGATCGGTTTATATGGCAGCTATATCAAAACATGGACCGATATGGCCCATTTACAATACCAACCGACCTACACCTATAAGAAGTATTTGTGCAAAATTTCAAGCGGCTAGCTTTACTCCTTCGGAAGTAAGCGTGCTTTCGACAAACAGACGGACGGGCGGACGGACGGACAGACGGACGGACATGGCTAGATCGACATAAAATGTCACGACGATCAAGAATGTATATACTTTATGGGGTCTCACACGAATATTTCGAGTAGTTACAAACAGAATGACGAAATTAGTATACCCCCCATCCTATCGTGGAGGGCATAAAAAAAACCATTAGCCTGAAAGGGTTAAAAACAAAACAATTCTGCGGAAAGCAGCAAAATATTGATAGCGAAACCAACTGTCTTTCAGAGTTAAAAAAAAAATACCTTTAAATTTTATGTGAATCCCAAAAAATGTTGCCTTTCGGGGAAATTTTTTTCCTCTATGCCAAATATTCATAAATACCATAAAAATGCACCATTTCTTATGTGAATTCCCTGGCAGATGGTGAATCGCTGTACAAATGCTGCACAACTGATAAGAATGTATCTTTCAAGTATAAAAGCAACGGTAACAAAAATGAAAAGCATCAGTTACATTCCAAATACTAAAATTAAATATTCTTCTCCAAAGAAACTAAAAGCCTACGAAATGAAGTGTGTTCTTATCTTGTCAGCCTTTGTGGCAGTTGTGGCTATGGCTACAGTCACCACAGCTCATCCCCAAAGAGTTTACGTGCAAAAGCTGCCTTACTATCCACCACCAACTCAAGCACCAAGACCCATTCGAGTAAGACGTTCCCCAGACGATGCTCCCTTGAGGTAAGTTATCGGCATTACTAAGAGAAACTATTTGTTCTTATTTCAAAATTTTCTCTTATAGCAAGGGTGTTTCCATTGTCACCAATTCTGCCTCTGGCAATCTGTACTCAGGACCCTCCAATAGAGTCGACGCCAAGGTAACACAGAGTCAGACACATTTTCCCTCTGGCAAAATTGCTGAAGGTTCCAGTGGTTCGATTGATTGGTCCAATTCCCTTGGTGTGGGAGCCTCGCTTAGTCGTGACATTAACAAGGGTGTCAGTGACACCTTCAGCAAATCGGTGAATCTTAACCTACTCAACACTGACAGAAATCGTTTGGATGCCATCTATTCTCAGTCAAATATTAGACAGAACAATGGTTTTGATTTTAATAAAAACAGTGGCTCCTTAGATTGGTCCAATGCCGGTGGTCATGGTGCCAATCTTGGTCTTTCGCGTTTCGAAGGCATCGGAAAGCAGGGTTCAGTTAGTGCCCACACAAATCTCTTTAAATCGGATGATGGCAACACACGTCTCGATGCTTATGGTGGAGGCTCCAAATGGTTGAGTGGGCCATTTGAAAATCAACGTGAACTTAATTTTGGTTTGACGGGAAGTCATTCATTCCGTGGTTAGTTTAGTATTTTTGCAATAATTGTTTCAAACTATTTATTATTTTTATTTTATGAGCAATAAAATATAAATTATTCATATGAAAGTATTTTCAGTGTTTCGAAAATTTAAAATGGAAATAGAACGAAAGATTGACTTAAGCATTAGTACATTTTTTTCATCGACAAAGCGGTTATCAAAGTCGCAGACTATGGAGACCATGGGTCTAAAATCAAAATTGAGCATCCGCTTTTCAAAGACGAAGTCCGACCGTCTGGTGGTGTCTTTAAAGAGTAGCTAAGTATATCCAAATTTGAACCGATTTCAAGGTAATAGATGTGGGAAAACAGTAGCAGATGCACATAGCTAGAGATGGGCGATGGGTAAATACCCAAAAGGTATTTACCCGGTAATTGGGTATTTACCCATTGATATCCAAAAGCTTGGTATTTATAATTTTGCAGATATCATGGGTACAAAAATATTATCCAAACAATTTGATGATGATTTCGTATTCTTTGTATATAAACCTGATCTCATAACAAGTAAAAAGGCATTAAGTTTGGCAGGGCCGAATGTCGGAAGGCTTAAGATAACCCACTGTTGCAAATTTCAGCGAAATCGGATAAAAAATAAAGCTTTTATGGCCTTCAGACCCTTTATCGGGAGATCGGTTTATATGGCAGCTATATCTAAATATTAACCGATCTAATCTATATTTAGGTCAGATGTCGGGAGGCTTCAAATAACCCACTGTTCCAAATTTCAGCGAAATCGGATAAAAAATAAAGCTTTTATGGCCTTCAGACCCTTTATCGGGAGATCGGTCTATATGGCAGCTATATCTAAATATGAACTGATCTAATCTATATTTAGGTCAGATGTCGGGAGGCATAAAATAACCCAATGTTGCAAATTTCAGCGAAATCAGGTAATAAATAAAGCTTTTATGAACCTCAGACCCTCTATCGGGAGATCGGTCTATATGGCAGCTTTATCTAAATATGGACCGATCTAATCCATATTTAAGTCAGATGTCGGGAGGCTTAGAATAGCCGACTATTTTAATTTTCAGTGAAATCGGATAAACAATAAAGCTTTTATGGGCTTCAGACCTTTTATCGGGAGATCGGTCTATATGGCAGCTATATATAAATATTGACCGTTCTAATGCATATTTAAGTCAGATGTCGGGAAGCTTAAAATAACCCACTGTTGCAAATTTCAGCGAATTCGGGTAATAAATAAAGCTTTTATGGCCTTCAGACCATTTATCGGCAGATCGGTCTATATGGCAACTATATATAAATATAGTCCGATCTGTGCCATATTTACTTAAGATGTCTGGAGCCTTAGAATAACCTACTATTTTAAATTTCAGTGAAACGGGGTATTAAATAAAGCTTTTATGGTCTTCAGACCCTTTATCCTGAGATCGGTCTATAAGGTCTATTATAAAAAATTTATAAAAAACAAGCAAAAAGGCTGGGCGGAACTTTGGGTACCCACCACCTCGGGTATATATGTAAACCACCTTTCGCCAAAATCCGGTGCAAAACTCATACCTTATGTCCCATAGCAGAAATATGTGGAGGGGCTTAACTTAACTCTTTGTCCCAAATTTCGGCAACATCGGACAATAAATGCGCTTTTTATGGCCCCAAAACCTAAAACCGAGAGATCGGTCTATATGGCAGCTATATCCAAATCTGGACCGATCTGTGCGATAATGCAGAGGTATGTCAAGGGGCTAAACTTAACTTACTGTCCCAAATTTCGGCGACATCGGACAATAAATGCGCCTCTTATGGGTCTAAAACCCCAAATCGGAGGATCGGTCTATATGGCAGCTATTTCCAAATCTTAACCGATCTGAGCCAAATTGATGGAGGACGTCGGAGGGCCTAAGACAACGCACTGTCCCAAATTTCAGCAAAATCGGATAATAAATGTAGCTTTTATGGGCCCATGACCCTAAATCGGAGGATCGGTCTATATGGCAGCTATATCCAAATCTAAACCGATCTGAGTCATATTAACGGAGGACGTTAAAGGGCCTAAGAAAACTCACTGTCCCAAGTTTCAGGAAAATCGGATAATAAATGTAGCTTTTATGGCCTAAGACCCTAAATCGGAGGATCGGTCTATATGGCAGCTATATCCAAGTCTAAACCGATCTGAGTCATATTAACGGAGGATGTTGAAGGGCCTAAGACAACTCACTGTCCCAAATTTCAAAGTCGGATAATAAATGTGGCTTTTATGGGTCAAAGACCCTAAATCGGCGGATCGCTCTGTATGACAGCTATATCCAAATCTGAACCGATCTGAGTCATATTGACGGAGGATGTTGAAGGGCCTAAGACAACTCACTGTCCCAAATTTCAAAGTCGGATAATAAATGTGGCTTTTATGGGTCTAAGACCCTAAATCGGAGGATCGGTCTATATGGCAGCTATATCTAAATCTGGACCGATCTGAGCCAAATTGAGGGAGGATGTCGAAGGGCCTAACACAACTCACTGTCCCATATTTCAGCAAAATCGGATAATAAATGTGGCTTTTATTGGCCTTAGACCCTAAATCGGCGGATCGTTCTATATGGGGGCTATATCAAGATATAGTCCGATATAGCCCATCTTCAAACTTAACCTGCTTATGGTCAAAAAAAGAATCTGTGCAAAGTTTCAGCTCAATATCTCTATTTTTGAAGACTCTAGCGTGATTTCAACAGACAGACGGACGGACACGTCTAGATCGTCTTAGATTTTTACGCTGATCAAGAATATATATACTTTATAGGGTCGGAAATGGATATTTCGATGTGTTGCAAACGGAATGACAAAATGAATATACCCTCATCCGTCGGTGGTGGGTATAATAAAGCTATTATGGGCTTCAGACCCATTATCGGGAGATAGGTCTATATGGCAGCTATATCTAAATATAAACCGCTCTAAACCATAGTTAGGTCAATTGTCGGGAAGCTTTAAACTACTCACTGTTTCAATTTTCAGCGAAATCGGATAAAAAATTAAGCATTTATGGGCTTTAGACCCTTTGTCGGAAAATCGGTCTATATAGCAGCTATATTCAAATATGGTCCGATTTGGCCCGTTCAAGAACTTAACCAGTCTACATCAAAAAGACGTATCTGTGCCAAATTTCAGCTCAATATCTCAATTTTTGAAGCCTGTAGAGTGATTAAAACAGACGGACGAACAGACACACGGACATCGTTAAATCGTCTTAGAATTTTCCGACGATCCGAAATATATATACTTTTTAGGGTCGGAAATTGATATTTCGATGTTTTGCAAACTGAATGACTAAATGAATACACCCCCTATCCTACGGTAGTGGATTTAGAAACGGATTTTAGTTTTTTATATAGCGGCATATAGACCGATCTCCTGACTTAAAGTCTTGAGGCAATAAATTGGTCATTTTTCATCCGATTTCGATGAAATTTGGCACAGTGAGTTCTGGAAGACCCTTACCCATTTCTGGAAACTCGATGTGCCAAATTCCATTGAAATCGGAAAATTCTTTCCCTTTTATGGGCTCATTACACTATATCGGGAGATCAGTCTATATGGCATCTATATCCAAATATGGTCCGATCTGGACAACATTTGACAGGAATGGGTAGGGATCTACCAGAAGACACTGTGCCAAATTACATCGAATTTGGGTAATAAATGGATCTTTTATGGCCTCAATGCCAAATATGGGGAGATCGGGCGGTTGGTCTAAGGGCACCTATATCCAAATATAGTCCGATCTGAATCATACCTTACTGTTCCAAATTTCATCGAAATCGGATGAAAAATGACCAATTTATTGCCTCAAGACTTTAAGTCTGGAGATCGGTCTATATAGTGGCTATATATAACTTAAATCCGATTTAATGAGAACGGAAGATCGGGTTTATATACAAAATAAATTTTTGCAAATTTTGCCTATTAACATTCCACTAAGGAACAGGGGCAAACTTCTCACATATCAATGAGTGCAGTCCGATTCAAATTTAAGCTCAATGATAAGGGGCCTCCTTTTTTTAGCCGAGTCCGAACGGCGAGCCGCAGTGCGACACCTCTTTGGAGAGAAGTTTTACATGGCATAGTACCTCACAAATGTCGCCAGCATTAGGAGGGGAAAACCACCGGTGAAAATTTTTTCTTTTCTGATGGTCTCGCCAGGATTCGAACCTTTTATACAAAGAATACTATATACAAAGAATACTAAATAATAAAAAATTATTTGAAAAATATTTTTATGTCCAAGATATCGGCAAAATTATAGATACCCAAAAAAGGTATTTATTGGATTTCGACTTCTACAAGCACTACAAGCTAAATTTTAGCCAAATTGCACAAAAATTACGGCTTCCACGAGCTCAATATGTCAAATCGGGAGATTGGTTTATATGGGAGCTATACCAGGTCATAAACTGATTTCAACCATACTTTGAATCAGTGATGGAAGTCGCTCAAGAAGTCAAGTCGAAGGACCACCCTATATGGCAGCTATATCCATATCCAAACTGATATGATTCATTTTTAATCCCTAACGACCTACACCAATGAGAAGCGTATGTGCAAAATTTCCAGCAACCAGCTTTACATGTTTGACCGCAATAGTGATTTCGACATGGTAACATCGACCCAGAATTTCGGGCTTAGGAAGTGATTTATGCAAATTTCCTGATTGGATAATTGCAAAAAGCGACAGGCTGTGTCCCCACCTAAACGCTGGTGGCTGTTAACCGCGATAACCGGGCAATGAAACAGAAAATGCTCCAACGTCCCTAGCCGCACCTATTCTGCATAAGTGAGCTTGTAGTCCTATGGGTACCGTTATGATACCAAAAGCTATACTGTTCAGTAATAGACCGTCTTCTCACGATCCGGATCTCCCCATAGGATTTTTTTCGCCCTACCAACTGTTTCGTGGCTCCAGAGTGTAA
Organism: Stomoxys calcitrans; assembly: GCF_963082655.1. Taxonomy (NCBI): domain Eukaryota; kingdom Metazoa; phylum Arthropoda; class Insecta; order Diptera; family Muscidae; genus Stomoxys; species Stomoxys calcitrans. The sequence goes on along the minus strand of NC_081553.1, from coordinate 29,995,541 downwards.
CATGCACGTTCGTGGCTCACGCCCTTAATTCGGACGGCGTCGACCCGAAAGCATGCGGGTTAAACAAGTTTATTGACGGCGGTCCTCTGGAACGACTCTCAAACAATGCTGCTTGTGTCATTCTCAAAGAAGGTGTAAATCTCCTTCTTACACCCTAAGACTGTTCGTGACCTCACAGTCCTGATTGTTATTGCCCTGGTGGCCAAATTAGTGGCCGTTAATACCACACCACCTCACGCATTTAATGATCGACCTATCTCCGCCTATAGGCCCGTATAATAGTTAGCCAGACGGAAAGATATCTCAGTAAGTTTGTTCTCAATGCAGACCCCAAGCCCACTGAGGATATAGTGCTTTGACTCATCCAGGTTGCATGAACATGAACTCGGGGAAAAAAACGTTTGAAGAAAAAAGTGCTAATTTGTTGGTAACTATACCCCCCACCATAGGATGGGTGTATACTAATTTCGTCATTCCATTTGTAACACCTCGAAAAATTCGTCTAAGACCCCATATAGTCATGACATTTTAAGGTGTATCTAGCCATGTCCGTCCGACTGTTTGTAGAAAGCACGCTTACTTTGGAAGACGTAAAGCTAGGTGCTTAAAATTTTGCACATGTACTTCTTATCAGTGTAGTGCAGTTAAGATTGTAAATGGGCCATATCGGTCCATGTTTTGATATAGCTATAGGGTGATTTTTTTGAGGTTAGGATTTTCATGCATTAGTATTTGACAGATCACGTGGGATTTCAGACATGGTGTCAAAGAGAAAGATGCTCAGTATGCTTTGACATTTCATCATGAATAGACTTACTAACGAGCAACGCTTGCAAATCATTGAATTTTATTACCAAAATCAGTGTTCGGTTCGAAATGTGTTCAAATTTTGACAAATTTTGTTCAGCGATGAGGCTCATTTCTGGTTGAATGGCTACGTAAATAAGCAAAATTGCCGCATTTGGAGTGAAGAGCAACCAGAAGCCGTTCAAGAACTGCCCATGCATCCCGAAAAATGCACTGTTTGGTGTGGTTTGTACGCTGGTGGAATCATTGGACCGTATTTTTTCAAAGATGCTGTTGGACGCAACGTTACGGTGAATGAACACATTTCGAACCGAACACTGATTTTGGTAATAAAATTCAATGATTTGCAAGCGTTGCTCGTTAGTAAGTCTATTCATGATGAAATGTCAAAGCATACTGAGCATCTTTCTCTTTGACACCATGTCTGAAATCCCACGTGATCTGTCAAATACTAATGCATGAAAATCCTAACCTCAAAAAAATCACCCTTTACCATATAAACGAGATCTTGACTTCTTTTGGACACTAGAGGGAGCAATTCTTATTTAATTGTAATTTTACACGAAGTGTTTTGCTATGACTTCCAATAACTGTGCTATGTATGGTTCAAATCGGAACGTAACTTTCTACAGCTTCTATATAAACCAATGTTTGAGCTTGACTTCTTGAGCCACTAGAGAGCGCAAATTTGATTACATTTGGCTGCAATTTTACACCAAGTGTTTTGTTATGACTTCCAACAACTGTACTAAGTGTGGTTCAAATCGGTCTATAACCTGATATAGTTGTCAAATAAACCGATTTTATTGACTGCTTGAGCCACTAGAGGGCGCAATTCTCATGTGATTTGGCTGAAATTTTGCATGAAGTGTTTTGGTTTAACCATCAACAACTGCGTTAAATATGGTCTTAATCGGTTCATAACCTTCTACAGCTGCCATATTAACCGATCTTGAATCTTGACTTCTTGAGCCACTAGAGGGCGCAAATTTGATTACATTTGGCTGCAATTTTACACCAAGTGTTTTGTTATGACTTCCAACAACTGTACTAAGTGTGGTTCAAATCGGTCTATAACCTGATATAGTTGTCAAATAAACCGATTTTATTGACTGCTTGAGCCACTAGAGGGCGCAATTCTCATGTGATTTGGCTGAAATTTTGCATGAAGAGTTTTGTTATGACTTTCAACAACTGTGCTAAGTATGGTTCAAATCGCTACATAACCTGCTACAGCTGCCATATAAACCGATCTTGGATCTTGACTTCTTGAGCCACTAGAGGGCGCAAATTTGATTACATTTGGGCACAATTCTCATCCAGTTTGGCTTAAATTTAGCATGAGGTGTTTCGTTATGACTTCCAACAACTGTGCTAAGAATGATTTAAATCGGTAAATAAGCTGATGTAGCTGTCATATGAACCAATCTTTGATCTTGACTTCTTGAATTACTAGAGGGCACAGTTCTTATCCGATTTTGCTTAAATTTTGGACGAGGCGTTTTGTTATGACTTTCAACAACTGAGCTTAGCATGATTTAAATTAAACCTGATAAAGCCGCTATATAAACTGACTAGCTGACCCGGCCCGCTCCGCTGCGCCTTCGTTTTCCTTGGAATATTTATTTTCGGAAATTAAAGATCTTTTAGTAAAATACCATGCTACGAAAATAGTACATCGCTTGACTAACAGTTTAACAATATAAGTGCCTTTATCTGAATCCCATATGATCTTTATTGGTCTACGAATTTAAGTTTGGGTATAAGGTGTACTTCATTCTTAAAATACTTTATTTCAGCCCGATATTCTCATGATATCTGATTTAGGGGTGTTTTCGGGGGTAAGGTGGTCTCCCAGACACTTGGCCCTGAAAAAATATCACCATCGTGCTCTTCTCTCAACTACCATTTATTTAAACCCCATATTGCCATTGGCTTAAGAGGAGTTTACAGGATGAGGCGTCCCCCAAACACATGGCCCCAAAATAGGTTATCAAATTCGTTTTCTAATCTCAAATATCTTTCATTAGAGCCACATATTGGCATGGTCGAAAAATTTTTCCCTTTGGGGGTGTTTTGGGAAAGGGGTGATGCCCTACATACATGGTCCTAAATTTAGATATCAAATTCGTATTGTACTCCCAAATACCTTTATTTGAGCCCCATATTGCGATGGTCACTAAAAAATTGCCGTTTTTGGGGTATTTTGGAAAAGGGGTAGACCCCCATAAAATTGGTCCCGAAAATGGGTATCAATTGTTTCTCTACCCCCCAAAACCTTTCATTAAAGCTCCACATTGACATGGTCGGTAAATATGTCCGATTTAGGGGTGTTTTGGGAAAGGGGTGGACTCCCAGAAACGTGGTCCCTCATTTGGATATCAGATTCGTATTCTACTCGCAAATACCTTTCATTTGAGTCCCATATTGCCATGGTCGGTAAATATGTCCGATTTAGGGGTGTCTTGGGGCTTGGGGTGGTCCCCCTAGCACTTGGTCGGACAATTGGATATCAGATACGTTTTCTTATCCCAAATACCTTTCATTTGAGTCCCATATTGTCGTGATTGGTGTAAATATATGTTTGGTAGGTTTCAGGGTACCCAGGTACCCCATCTGAAATTTGGATACAAATTTTTTAGGATACTGTATGAGAGCACACAAAATTTCGCTTGAATCGCACCACCCATCTCCGAGATCTGGCGTTTCTGAAAATTAGGGTAAGGGGGAGGGTACGCTTCCCTTTCAGATATAAAAATATGTAGTATCCTATTTTCACCACGGGGTCATTATGCACCATCTGTGAAAATTTTAAGAAAATCGGTTCAGCCGTTTCTGAGTCTATAAGGAACACACAAACAAACAAACCTACATACAAACACAAATTTATTTTTATACCCACCACCGAAGGATGGGGGTATATTCATTTTGTCATTCCGTTTTGTCATTCGGCGTAAAAATCTAAGACGATCTAGACATGTCCGTCCGTCTGTCCGTCTTTCTGTTGAAATCACGCTACAGTCTTTAAAAATAGAGATATTAAGCTGAAATTTTGCATAGATTCTTTTTTTGTCCATAAGCAGGTTAAGTTCGAAGATGGGCTTTATCGGACTATATCTTGATATAGCCCCATATAGACCGATCCGCCGATTTAGGGTCTTAGGCCCATAAAAGCCACATTTATTATCCGATTTTGTTGAAATTTGGGGCAGTGAGTTGTGTAAGGCCCATCGACATCCTTCGTTAATTTGGCTCACATCGGTCCAGATTTGAATATAGCTGCCATATAGATCGATCCTCCGATTTATGGTGTAAGGCCCATAAAAGCCACATTCATTATCCGATTTTGCTGAAATTTGGGACAGTAAGTTGTGTTAGGCCCTTTAACATTTTTATTCAATTTGTTCCAGATCGGTTCAGATTTAGATATAGCTGCCATATAGACCGATTTCTTGATTTATGCTTGATTTGGGCCCATTAAATGCTCTTTCATCGTCCGATGTCGCCGAAATTCGGAACAGTGAGTTAAGTTAAGCCCCTTGACATACTTCTGTAATATCGCACAGATCGGTCCAGATTTGGATATAGCTGCCATATAGACCGATATCTAGGTTTTAGGTTTTGGGGCCATAAAAGACGCATTTATTGTCCGATGTCGTTGAAATTCGAGACAGTGAGTTTGGTTAGGCTCTTCGACGTCCTTCTTCAATTTTGCCCAGATCGGTCCAAATTTGAATATAGCTGCCATATAGACCGATCTCACGATTTAAGGTTAAGGGCCCATAAAAGAGGCATTTATTGTCCGATTTCGCCAAAATTTGGGACAGTGCTTTGTATTAGGCTCTTCGACATGTTTATGCAACTTGGCCCAAATCGGTCCAGATTTGGATATAGCTGCCATGTAGACCGATATCTCGATTTTAAGTCTTGGCCCCATAAAAGGCGCATTTATAATCCGATTTCACTGAAATTTGACACAGTGACTTATGAGGTATATGCGTATAAGGTATGAAATTTTCACTGAATTTTGAAGAAAGGTCATTTACATATATAGCCGAGGTGGTGGGTATCCAAAGTTCGGCCCGGCCGAACTTAACGCCTCTTTACTTTTTATATATAAGATATGGGATCTTGACTTATTGAGCCACTAGAGGGCGCAATTCACATCCGATTTGGCTGAAATTTGAGTGAGTTGTTTCGTAATGACTTTCAACTAACCTGATACAGCTGCCATATAATCTTGGATTTTGTCATTTTCAGCCACTATATGGCGCAATTCTTATCCGATTTGACTGGCATTTTGCATGGAGTGTTTTGTTATGAGTTCCAATAACTATGCTTAGTATGGCTCAAATCAGTTATAAAGCTGTCAAATAAACCGATCTGGGACCTTGACTTCTTAAGCCTCCAGAGGGCGTAATTCTTATCCGATTTCTTTGAAATTAAGTGCAATGGCTTGTCCCATGACCTTCAACATACGTGTTCAATATGATCTGTATCGATCTATAGCCTGATACAACTCCCATATAAATCGATCTCCTGATTATACATCTAGAGCCCTATAGATGGCGCAATTCTTATCCGAATGGACTGAAATACTACACAATGACTTCTAATATGGTCTTCAACATTCAATTCATGTATGGTCCGAATCGGACTATAACTTGATATAGCTCCAATAGCATAACAATCGATCTCTTGATTATACTTCTAGAGCCCCATAGATGGCGCAATTCTTATCCGGATGGACTGAAATACTACACAATAACTTCTAATATGGTCTTCAACATTCAATTCATTTATGGTCCGAATCGGACTATAACTTGATATAGCTCCTATAGCATGACAATTGTAATCCATCCATTCTTTGTTTGTCTAAAAAGAGATGCCGCGCAAAGAACTGGACAAATACAATCTATGGTGATTCGGCGCGGCCGAACGCTCTAGAATGTTTCAAAGTATTTAGTTTCTTCAAGTTTTCCGGATGAAGGGCTACTAATCCAACGCCCCCAACCATTCCTTTTATCGTTCTACCAATCAGAAACGTTCCTAGGTTTCCAACATCCCCAAGTCAACCTCCATAACCTATTGGGTTGCCCAAAAAGTAATTGCGGATTTTTCATATAGTCGGCGTTGACAAATTTTTTCACAGCTTATGACTCTGTAATTGCATTCTTTCTTCTGTCAGTTATCAGCTGTTACTTTTAGCTTACTTTAGAAAAAAAGTGTAAAAAAAGTATATTTGATTAAAGTTCATTCTAAGTTTTATTAAAAATTCATTTACTTTCTTTTAAAAAAATCCGCAATAACTTTTTGGGCAACTCAATGTTTTGTAACAAAATAACAAACCTTAAAACACAATAAGAGGACTATTTAAATGCCTGCCATCATCAGGTAAATAATCTGCAGGTCTACCAAAGCAGTATGCTGGTATGATTGGCCAATTCTCTGTTGTAAATATCAATCGGCTGGACATTCAACAAACTCCTAAGGAACTTTGATGCAGTAGTACTCACAGCATCGGCTTTGAAAGTCATAAAAGAACATCAAAATGAAAAATTGTTCTCCCCAAGAGATGAAAGAAGTCAAAACGAGAAATCATTTCATATGGGAGCAACAGCTAATTATGGATTAATTTGGTCCATTTATGCACCTAACAGGACCACTTAAACTGGATATACTTGTGCAATATTTCTATAAGCTATCATTATTTACTTGCAAACTAGATTCGGAATACAAATAAGTGCATGGACAGACTGATGAACATTCCTAAAACGACATAGAACTTCAAAACTCTCCACAATATTTACATGTCTATTAGATATACAGTTCTCAATATTTCAAAGTATAAATGACTAGCAAAGTATATTCCAATCCTTTTTGGCTATAAAAAATTTATTTGAGAAAAGCTCAACAATAATTTATAACGAAACGCCAGCTAGTGTTTTATGAAAAATATACATTTCATGTGAATCCCAAAAAATGTTTAACCTTCTTGGGAAATTTTTGCCCTACGCCAAATAATTGTAAAAAATAAAACCATAAAAATGCACCACTTCTTGTGTGATTTCCCTTGCAGATGGTGAATCCCTAGGCAAGCGCTCTTCAACTGATAAGAAGATTTCATTTCAGTATAAAAACAACAGAAACCAGAATGAAAAGCATCAGTTACATTCCAAATACTAAAATTAAATATTCTTCTCCAAAGAAACTAAAAGCCAACGAAATGAAGTGTGTTCTTATCTTGTCAGCCTTTGTTGCAATTGTGGGTATGGCTGCAGTCACCACAGCTCATCCCCAAAGAGTTTATGTTCAAAAGCTGCCTTACTATCCACCACCAACTCAAGCACCAAGACCCATTCGAGTAAGACGTTCCCCAGACGATGCTCCCTTGAGGTAAGTTATCGGCAATACTAAGAGAAATAATTTTTTCTAATTTCAAAATTTTCTTTTATAGTAAGGGCGTTTCCATTGCTACCAATTCCGCCTCTGGCAATCTGTACTCAGGACCCTCTAATAGAGTCGATGCTAAGGTAACACAGAGTCAAACACACTTTCCCTCTGGCCGAATTGCTGAAGGCTCCAGTGGCTCCATTGCTTGGTCCAATTCCCATGGAGTGGGAGCCTCACTCAGCCGTGACATTAACAAGGGTGTCAGTGACACCTTCAGTAAATCGGTGAATCTTAACCTACTCAACACTGACAGAAATCGTTTGGATGCCATCTATTCTCAGTCAAATATTAGACAGAACAATGGTTTTGGTTTTAATAAAAACAGTGGCTCCTTGGATTGGTCCAATGCCGGTGGTCATGGTGCCAATGTTGGTCTTTCGCGCTTCGAAGGCATCGGAAAACAGGGTTCCATTGGTGCCCACACAAATCTCTTTAAATCGGATAATGGCAATACACGTCTCGATGCTTATGGTGGAGGCTCCAAATGGTTGAGTGGACCATTTGAAAATCGACGTGAATTTAATTTTGGATTGACGGGAAGTCATTCATTCCGTGGTTAGTTTGGATTTTTTTGTTTTGCAAAATATGTTCCTAATTATTTATGTATATGAGTGATTTTTTTTGGATTATAAAATAGAAGCTTTTAAAAATGAAAATAAACTTATTTGGCTTTCATTGTTGAAGAATAGTCTGCATCTAAATCATAGGAAATTTAAACGGCCCTATAGCTGAACTGTTAGTTTCCACTTTGAATGTTATCATACTCAAAAGGATTATTTTAGACCATAACACAATCTTAGCCGAGGAGCAGAGGTTAGTAGATTAGGTTGAAAGGCACGCTACAAGCAACCTCAATTACTAGCCACTTCACTCGAAGACCTTAGTTCTATTGGGTTGCCCAAAAAGTAATTGCGGATTTTTCATATAGTCGGCGTTGACAAATTTTTTCACAGCTTGTGACTCTGTAATTGCATTCTTTCTTCTGTCAGTTATCAGCTGTTACTTTTAGCTTGCTTTAGAAAAAAAGTGTAAAAAAAGTATATTTGATTAAAGTTCATTCTAAGTTTTATTAAAAATGCATTCACTTTCTTTTAAAAAATCCGCAATTACTTTTTGGGCAACCCTATATTATATTCGCCCTAGAAGAAAGAAGAAGAGAAGAAGATGGAGAACAAAATAGATAATCTTACACCACAGAACGATAAAAGACCTCAATATGGATTGAAAAAAGAAATTGAAAGTTTTTTTTTATCATGCTCACTGTCGAGAGTATGATCCAGTCAGCCAATTCAGCCCTCTCCAGAACTCAAGAAAAACAAGAGAGCTAAAACCCTGTAGGAAATCCCAGCTCGGAGAGAGGTGTTCACTAGAGCTGGCAAAATATCGATGCACTTTCGCACTATCGATGCTATCGATATTTAATTTTGTGTCTGAGTATCGATTTATATTTTTTCTATCGATACTATTAACAAAATTCGTTTTTTTTTTGCAAAATTCAACACAAATAAGCGATCCGACACTGAGTGCTGCGCCTATAGAGGGCGCAATTTTCATCCGATTGAAGGAAAAATTTTTACTGTGATTTTTCTTTTGACTGTCAACTGACGCATTAAATTGTGTTTTATTTTCTCCTAAATCGATCTCCTGATTTTAACTTTTCGTGTTCAAAGAAGTTCGCCTCTTCTGGAGTTATTTGAAAACCTGACGTTGCACAGTGGTAGAAAATCGAAAAAAAAAACTATGCCACGTTAGAACAGGTAGAGATATCTCCTTGAAATTTGAAATGGTTAGAGCTGAGGAGTTAGCGAGATCTAATGCACGGGAGATTACCACGGTATATCGAAATATATGTGAAAAGTCCGACTGAGGTGTACCATATCTCTACTATTTTTGGGAATATACGAGATCAGATTTAGATATAGCTCCCATATAAACCGATCTCTAGATTTGACTTCTTGAGCACCTGGAAGCCGAAATTCCTGTTCCATTATGACTTCCTACAATTACGTAATAAGTACTGTCTGAATCGGTCCATAATCTGATATAGCTCCCACACAAACCGATCTTACGATTTGACTTCTTTAGCCCCTACAAGCAGCAATTTTTGTCCGATTGGGCTGAAATTTTGCATGTGGTATTCTGTTATGATTTCCAACAACTGTGCCAATAACGGTTCAAAACGGTCTATAAACTGGTATAGCTCCCATATATTACAATTACAATTACAGAGTCACAAGCCGTTGAAAAAATTTGTCAACGCCGACTATATGAAAAATCCGCAATTACTTTTTGGGCAACCCAATAAACCGATCGCCCGATTTGACTTCTTGTCCGATTTGGCTACAATTGTGCAATAAATGTTTTATTGTAATTTCCAACAACTGCGCCCAGTAAGGTTTAAATTGGTCTATAACCTTATATAGCTTCCATATAAACCGATCTCTCGATTTGATGACTTGAGCCCTTTTTTGAAATTTTTGTCAGATTTGGCTGAAATTTTGCACGTGGTGTTTTGTTAGGCACAATAGTCCAGAGCTTTATGCCACACCAGACAACCAATCGAGTTGCGATAGGAGTAGAGCATGTTCAGTCCATCCCATCTAGCATATGGGCTGGAGCTACCAAGCCAAGTACTTGGGTATGATTCTTGACCAGAAGCTAAGTTGGTGACGAAACATAGAAGAAGGGGTCAAAAGGGGACTGAACACGCTCTACTCCGGTCGCAACTCGATAGGAATGAGTTGGGACCTACGGCCTCTAGGTCAATTATCACGTATGGTTGTCTAGTGTGGCGCAAAGCTCTGAACTATTGTGTCTTTGCTTAAAAACAACCAGCAACTCGCAATAGGAATGAGTTGGGACCTACGGCCAGGGACAGTTCACTGGATGTTTGCGGCAGTCTCTAGGTCAATTATCACATATGGTTGTCTAGTGTGGCACAAAGCTCTGAATTACTGTGTCTTTGCTTAAAAACAACCAGCACTCTTCTCCTGGTGAAAAGAACCGGTTTAGTCTTTCTGGGAATTATGTCCAGCACTTTGGCCCTCACCAATCCGGATTGCTTCCTCAAAGCTCCCTTCAAGACGTTCATAATTGTGTAGAGAGAAACCGCTACCCACCATGAGGACAAATTCGTCCGCGTGGGCAATAACCTTCACTCCCTTCCTCTCGAAAGATCTCAGAAACCCATTGATCATCAAAAGCCACAATAGAGGAGATAAAACTCATCCTTGAGGAGTTCCTCTGGTCCTCTGCCCTCTGCCAGTTATGCGTTGGTAATCTGGACTTTCAGCATCGAATATACCCAATTCACCAAAAGGGGGGACCTTGATGTCAACCAGAGTGCCATGTATGGCCTTCCACTTCACTTTATGAAAAACCCCTTCTATGGCCAAGTAGGCCGCCAAAGTGAAGTCGCTCATACCCAAATTTCTCTCCAAGTTGCCAACCACATCATAAAGGGCACTATCAACCGTACGAGCCTTAGTGTATGCATGCTGATAGCCGCATATGAGTGGAGGGTCGAGACGGTCTCTGATACATATGCAAATAAGTCTCTTCAAATTCTTCAAAGTGAAGAATGAGAGACTTATTGGCCTGTAGTCCTTGTACATAACCCAGCAAAATGCAGCTCGTAAAAATTATCTCAAGCAGTCGTATGACAATCGGACCTTCTCTCTGCACAACAGCTGGTAAAATATCATCCGGTCCCGTTGACTTGTAGGTTTCAAACGTATTCACCGCCCAGACAATCTTCCCCTCCGTTATCATGTTCTCGACCATGGACATTGACTCTGCACTATGTTGCGTAAGAGGGACACCGATACCATCCGGGTTATATAACCCACCGGCCACGTACGAGCACCCAGGGAAATGCGTAGCAGTAGAACGAGTGTCCCAAACCAGATTCCCTCCAGGTTACGTTATCTCTTAGAAGAGGTTAGTGAATCTACCTTTAAAACCAAACGCCTGTGTTTGGATCATATCTGAAACATCAACAAATGGTGATTATGCCCTTACAAATACTTTCAACATTGGCGAGGTCTTCCCCAATTCAAATTTAGAAATAGAAACTATACATGGCCATAATTAATATAGGGTTTTCCAAAAAGAGTTGTTATTTTGAATCACCTGGAATGGTCTTGTAAGCGTGGCCGTAATGTCCATTTGGTCGATGTTCGTTTCATACCCACCACCGAAGGATGGGGGTATATTCATTTTGTCATTCCGTTTGCAACACATCGAAATATCCATTTCCGACCCTATAAAGTGGACATGTCCGTCCGTCTGTCTGTTGAAATCTCGCTCGTCTTTCAAAACGGAGATATTGAACTGAAACTTTGCACAGATTCTTTGTTTGTCCATAAGCAGGTTAAGTTCGAAGACGCGATGTATCGGACTATATCTTGATATAGCCCCCATATAGACCGATCCGCCGATTTTGAGTCTTAGGCCCATAAAAGCCACATTTATCATCCGATTTTGAAATTTGGGACAGTGAATTGTGTTTGGCCCTTCGATATCCTTCTTCAATTTGGCCCAGACGGTTCAGATTTGGATATAGCTGTCATATAGACCGATCCGCCGATTTAGAGTTTTAGGCCCATAAAAGCCACATTTTTTATCCGATTTTGCTTAAATTCTTAGGCCCTTCGACATCTTTCATCAATTTGGCCTAGATCGGTCCAGATTTGGATATATCTGCCATATAGACAGATCTGCCGATTTAGGGTCTTAGGCACATAAAAGGCGCATTTATTGTCCAATTTTGCCAAAATTTGGGACAGTGAGTTGTGTTAGGCCCTTCAACATCTTTCTTTAATCTAGCTCAGGACGGTCTAGATTTGGATATAGCTGCCATATAGACCGATCTCTCGATTTAAGGTTTTGGGCCCATAAAAGCCGCATTTTTTGTTCGATGTCGCCGAAATTCGGAACAGTGAGTAATGTTAAGTCCCTCGACATACGTCTGCAATATAACACAGATTGGTCCAGATTTAGATGTAGCTGTCATATAGACCGATCTCTCGGTTTAAGGTTTTGGGCCCATAAAGGTGCATTTATTGTCCGATTACGCCGACGTTTGGGACAATGCTTTGTGTTAGGCTCTTCGCCAATTTTCTGCAACTTGGCCCAAATCGGTCCAGATTTGGATATAGCTGCCATGTAGATCGATATCTCGATTTAAAGTCTTGGCCCCATAAAAGACGCATTTATAATCCAATTTCACTGAATTTTGGCACAGTGGCTTATGTTAGACTTTTCGACATCCGTGTCGTATATGGTTCAGATCGGTTTTTTTTTTTTGTTATAGCTCCCATATATATGTTCGTCCGATTTTGAGAAATATTGCAATAAATTGCTCATTTGTTAACCGATTCTCTCGAAATTTGGCAGGGAGGATTTTCTCATGACTTTAAATATTACTGGTGAATTTCATAGAAATCGGTTCAGATTAAGATATAGCTGCCGTTTATATATATCGCCCGATTTTCACTCCTTGACCCACTGCAAGCGCATTCATTGACCAATTTTCCTAAAATTTTGTATAACGCTTTTCTCGACGGCTTCCACAATATGTAAGAAGTTTACTAAAAGTCGGTTCAGATTTAGATATAGCTCCTATATATATGTTTATCCGATTTTGAGAAATAATGCATTAAAGTGCTCATTTGTTAAACGATTCTCTCGAATTTTGGCAGGGAGGATTTTCTCATGACTTTAAATATTACCGGTGAATTTCATAGAAATCGGTTCAGATTAAGATATAGCTGCCGTTTATATATATCGCCCGATTTTCACTCCTTGACCCATTGCAAGCGCATTCATTGACCAATTTTCCTAAAATTTAGTAAAACGCTTTTCTCGACGGCTTCCACAATATGTAAGAAGTTTGCTAAAAGTCGGTTCAAATTTAGATATAGCTCCTATGTATATGTTCGTCCGATTTTGAGATATATTGCAATAAAGTGCTCATTTGTTAACCGATTCCCTCGAAATTTGGCAGGAAGGATTTTCCTATGACTCTCGAGATTTCTGATGAATTTCAAGGAAATCGGTCCAGATTTAGATATAGCTCCAATATATATATATCAGCTGATATTCACTCCTACGCCCACTGCAAGCTCATTCATTGACCAATTTTCCTTAAATTTTGTACAATGCTTTCCTCGACGGCTTCCACAATATGTGAGAAGTTTGCGCCAAATCAGTTCAGATTTAGATATAGCTCCCATATATATGTTCATCCGATTTTTAAAAAATAATGCATTAAAGTGCTCATTTGTTAACCGATTCCCTCAAAATTTGGCAGGGAGGATTTTCTCATGACTTTAAATATTACCGGTGAATTTCATAGAAATCGGTTCAGATTAAGATATATCTCCAATATATATATATATATATATATATATATATCGGCTGACTTTCACTCCTACACCCACTGCAAGCGCATTCATTGACCAATTTTCCTCAAATTTTGTACAACGTCTTCCTCTATGGCTTCCACAATATGTGAGACGTTTGCTCGAAATCGGTTCAGATTTAGATATAGCTCTCAAATATATGTTCATCCGATATTGAGAAATAATCCATTAAAGTGCTCATTTGTTAACCGATTCTCTAGAAATTTAGCAGGAAGGATTTTCCTATGACTCTCGAGATTTCTGATGAATTTCATGGAAATCGGTCCAGATTTAGATATAGCTGCCATATATGTATATCTCTTCATTTTCCTCCAAGAGCGACTGCAATCGCATTTATAGACCAATCTTGCCAAAATTTGCACAATGCTTTCCTCGACGACTACCACAATATCTGAGAAGTTTGCTCGAAATCGGTTCAGATTTAGATATAGCTCCCGTATATATGTTTGTCAGATTTTGGATAGTTTACAATAATGTTGTCATTTGTCAACCGTCGTTATAACAAATTTTACATATTTGCTCCAAATTTGATAGGGATTGTTTGATAATCCATCTGAAAACATCCGCGAGGTCCATTAACATTGATTCAGAATTGAATGTAGCTTGCACATTGTACATATAGGGTAGGTGTAGGGTAATATACAGTTGGCACCGCCCGTCTTTTTCCCTCCCTTACTGGTTTTCTTTGAATACCAAAATAACATGTCTTATTGGTAAACCCGTTACCATGTTATTTATAGGATTTGTAAGTGTCGAAATGGTTTTTCTATTCGAACACTTCATTTACTTTTAGTTGCTGACTTATTATTTGATTTAATTAACAGTGTAAACTTAATGTGACATGCGACGATTAAGCAAACATTTGCTCACATACATGCATATTCATCTAAGCACGCTTCGTCATACAATCAGACACACTCGTACTAAATATAAACGAATTTAATCATTCTCACATCATCAGTCATTCCATCATTGCTTTATTCATGGATGCCTCTACGGTAGATAGGTACACAGAGTAAGTGAATGGATCTTGATTAGCTCAAGTCCAGATAAGCAAATTCACACCGAAACGATTTTTTTTTGTTTTCTATAAATTTTGTCGCATTGTTGATTTTTGTGATTTTTCTTTTACTTTTTTATGATCACGAACATTAAAACACATGTTATAAGCAAAAAATGCAGAAAGACCTAAGTAACATAATTTTTATTAGTTAGAGTCAAACAAATGTTAAAATGACCATTTTTATATTTTCAGAGCTATTCGCATGCTTCTGGATAAATTTTTTGTTTGTATAATAATATTACTTAAGTCATTTTGCCTTTTCACCTTAATTTGTTGATGTATCTCTAAGCCTTTTTGTAAGTCCTGTGTTTCGTTTATTTGGCCAAGTTTTTCTGCTTCTGGTAAGTGTGCTCTCTCGAATGAGAGTCAATAACGTTTTGTTTATTAGCGATGACACATGGAAGAATAGCCATTGGTAATCGATTTTGCCTCTTAACTTCGAACAGCTGCTGTTTGTTCCGGCATTCATTGTTGTTAGCAAAACAAAAATCGTTCAATCAACAGGACATTTATTTTTTCTATTGAATAAAAAGGACTAGGGATGATTGGAAGACAATATAAAAAATAAATGATTATCCAGAAATGTGCTAGCGATGTAGCGGTTAGTATCCTAACTAATGGGTTCATTAATCGCCACATTTTCCTTGGGTACTGGAAAAGAAGGCTAATCGACAAGAGTAGGTCCTCCAGCACTGTGGAAAAACTTAGTACAGCATAAGAGGCGCGATGGTTTCAACTCCCAAAACACCTTGTAAAACAGAGCAGATAAGGAAAATGAAGAAAGTTGGGAACCACAACTTTGAGATAGTCAGTAACTTTATATACCTCGGCACCCCCGTGACCGAAACAAATTACATCAGTTTTAAGATAAAGCGAAGATTAATACTGGCCAAACAGATCCTACTTTGAACTATGTAAGCAGTTTAGAAACCAGGCCACCTCTCGACAGACGAAGATAATACTATACAAGACACTGATACTACCCGTGCTTTTATATGGTTCTGAAGCATGGGTACTTGTGAAAGCAGATCAGGCAGTGTTTAGAGTATTTGGAGTATTTGAGAGAAAGATTCTTCGTAAAGTATATGGACCAGTGGAGGCCACCGTAGCGCAGAGGTTAGCATGTCCGCCTATGGCGCTGAACGCCTGGGTTCGAATCCTGGCGAGACCATCAGAAACAAGTAAAAGCGTGCTAAGTTCGGCCGGGCCGAATCTTATATACCCTCCACCATGGATTGCATTTGTCGAGTTATTTTCCCGGCATATCTTCTTAGGCAAAAAAGGATATAAGAAAAGATTTACTCTGCTATTAGAGCGATATCAAGATATGGTCCGGTTTGGACCACAATTAAATTATATGTTGGAGACCTGTGTAAAATGTCAGCCAATTCGAAAAAGAATTGTGTCTTTGGGGGTTCACGAAGTGAAATAGAGAGATCGATTTATGTTGGAGCTGTCGGGCTATAGAACGATTCAGACCATAATAAACAGGTATGTTGATGGTCATGAGAGGATCCGTCGTACAAAATTTCAGGCAAATCGGAAAATAATTGCAACCTCTAGAGGCTCAAGAAGTCAAAATCCCAGATCGGTTTGATTTGAACCATACTTGGCACAGTTATTGGCTATCATAATAAAACACGTCGTGCAAAGTGTTATTCCAATCGGATAAGAATTGCGCACTCTAGGGGCTCAAGAAGTCAAGACCCAAGATCGGTTTATATGACAGCTATATCAGGTTATGAACCGATTTGAACCATACTTGGTACAGTTGTTATATATCATAACAAAACATGTCGTGCAAAATTTCATTCAAATCGGATAAGAATTGCGCACTTTCAAGGCTCAAGAAGTCAAGACCCTAAGATCGATTTATATGACAGCTATATCAGGTTATGAACCGATTTGAACCATACTTGGCAAAGTTATTGGATATCATAACAAAATACGTCGTGCAAAATTTCATTCCAATCGGATAAGAATTGCGCACTCTAGAGGCTCAAGAAGTCAAGACCCAAGATCGGTTTATATGACAGCTATATCAGGTTATAGACCGATTTGAACCATACACGGCACCGTTATTGGATATCATAACAAAACACGTTGTGCAAAATTTCATTCCGATCGGATAAGAATTGCGCACTCTAGAGCCTCAAGAAGTCAAGACCCACGATCGGTTTATGTGGCAGCTATATCAAAACATGGACCGATATGGCCCATTTACAATCCCAACCGACCACTACACTAATAAGAAGTATTTGTACAAAATTTCAAGCGTCTAACTTTACTCCTTCGGAAGTAAGGGTGCTTTCGACAGACAGATGGACGGACGAACATGGCTACATAAAATGTCGCGACGATCAAGAATATATATACTTTATGGGGTCTCAAACGAATATTTCGAATAGTTACAAACAGAATGACGAAATTAGTATACCCCCCATCCTATGGTATAAAAACATGGCCACATCTCAACAGATAAAGTTTACACTATACAAGACACTGATACTACCCGTGCTGTTATATGGTACTGATACTTGTGAAAGCAGATGAGGCAGTACTTGGAGTATTTGAGAGAAAGATTCTTCGTAAAATATATGGACAAATGCAAATTGCAAATTTTGCCCATGAACATTCCATTAAGGAACAGGCGCAAATATTGGGTTGCCCAAAAAGTAATTGCGGATTTT
Source organism: Stomoxys calcitrans (assembly GCF_963082655.1). NCBI lineage: Eukaryota > Metazoa > Arthropoda > Insecta > Diptera > Muscidae > Stomoxys > Stomoxys calcitrans. The sequence continues at coordinate 29,978,103 of NC_081553.1, read as the reverse complement.
TTATATAGTCGGCGTTGACAAATTTTTTCACAGCTTGTGACTCTGTAATTGCATTCTTTCTTCTGTCAGTTATCAGCTGTTACTTTTAGCTTGCTTTAGAAAAAAAGTGTAAAAAAGTATATTTGACTAAAGTTCATTCTAAGTTTTATTAAAAATGCATTTACTTTCTTTTAAAAAAGCCGCAATTACTTTTTGGGCAACCCTATATCTCACATATCAATGTGTGCAGTCCGATTCATGTTTAAGCTCAGTGATAAGGGGCCTCCTTTTTATAGCCGTGTCCGAACGGCGTGCGAGCATTAGGAGGGGAAAACCACCGCTGAACATTTTTTCGGATGATCTCGCCAGGATTCGAACCCAAGCGTTCAGCGTCATAAGCGGACATGCTAACCTCTGCGCTACGGTGGCCTCCAGTATGGACCAGTTTGCGTTAATGGAGAATATAGGCGACGTATGAACCATGAGCTGTATGACGACGATAGCATAGTTACACGCATCAAAATACAACGGCTGCGTTGGTTAGTTCATGTTGTCAGAATGGATGAAGAAGCTCCAGCAAAGAAGTCTTTTGAAGGCAAACATGGTCGTACACTCAAACCGGGAAGCCCAAAAGCCCGATGGAAAGATCATGTGGTGGGAGACACCTCGAAACTTGGTGTCAGAGATTTTAGAATGATCCCAGAAGATGGAGGCGCTTGGTACGTTCGACTAGTGGAACAAATGTTCTGTCATAGCCAATTGAAGTAAAGTAAGGTATATTTGAGTGTTATTGGGTTGCCCAAAAAGTAATTGCGGATTTTTCATATAGTCTGGGTTGACAAATTTTTTCACAGCTTGTGACTCTGTAATTGCATTCTTTCTTCTGTCAGTTATCAGCTGCTACTTTTAGCTTGCTTTAGAAAAAAAGTGTAAAAAAAGTATATTTGATTAAAGTTCATTCTAAGTTCTATTAAAAATGCATTTACTTTCTTTTAAAAAATCCGCAATTACTTTTTGGGCAACCCAAAATAGAGAAAAAAGTGGAGTATTGTCCAAATGTAGCTCCCATATAAACTAATCTCCCAATTTAACTTCTCTAGCCTTGACTCCAAAGGGTGCAATTATTATCTGATTTAACTAAAATTTTGCACAATGACTTTTGCAATGACTGTCAAAAACTTCACCAAGTATGGTCCAAATCGATATATAACCTGATATACAATAGCTAGCTCCCTTATCAACCAATCTCTAGAGTTCTTAATTGTGAATTGTGTTTTCCGTTTTACTGATTTTCGGTGTTTATGTTAAGTTTTGGGTTTTGGTGTATTCAGGGGACTTTGGAAAAATTTTCCGGCGAACATTTTTGTAGAATATTTTGATACGAAAGAATCCCAATTTAAAGGAGTTTAACCCTGTTAACCCTGTTTCCAAAAAGAGACCGAAAAATCATTTTCTACAAAATAATCAAAAATATTGAATTGGTGCAAGTTCGTGCAGCTGAAGTGTAGCTTTTTTTATGCAGGACACTTCACTGAACAACACTGAAAAAGAATTAGGGCAGACCAATTTTTATACCCTCCACCATAGGATGGGGGGTATACTAATTTCGTCATTCTGTTTGTAACTACTCGAAATATTCGTCTGAGACCCCATAAAGTATATATATTCTTGATCGTAGCGACATTTTATGTCCATCTAGCCATGTCCGTCCGTCTGTCCGTCCGTCCGTCTGTCTGTCGAAAGCACGCTAACTTCCGAAGGAGTAAAGCTAGCCGCTTGAAATTTTGTACAAATACTTCTTATTAGTGTAGGTCGGTTGGTATTGAAAATGGGCCATATCGGTCCATGTTTTGGTATAGCTGCCATATAAACCGATCTTGGGTCTTGACTTCTTGAGCCTCTAGAGTGCGCAATTCTTATCCGATTGGAATGAAATTTTGCACCACGTGGTTTGTTATGATATCCAACAACTGTGCCAAGTATTGTTCACATCGGTCCATAACCTGATATAGCTGCCATATAAACCGATCTTGGGTCTTGACTTCTAGAGCCTCGAGTGTGCGCAATTCTTATCCGATTGGAATGAAATTTTGCACGACATGTTTTGCTATGATATCCAACAACTGTGCCAAGTATGGTTCAAATCGGTTCATAACCTGATGTAGCTGCCATATAAACCGATCTTGGGTCTTGCCTTCTTGGGCCTCTATAGAGCTCAATTCTTAGGCGATTTGCCTGAAATTTTGTACGACAGATCCTCTCATGACCATCAACATACATGTTTATTATGGTCTGAATCGGTCTTTAGCCCGATACAGCTCCCACATAAATCGATCTCTCTATTTTATTTTTTGAGCCCCCAAAGGGCGCAATTTTTATTCGAATTGGTTGACATTTTACACAGGTCTACAACATATAATTTATTTGTTGTCTAAACCGGATCATATCTTGATATCGCTCTAATAGCAGAGCAAATCTTTTCTTATATCATTTTTTGCCTAAGAAGAGATGCCGGGAAAGAACTCGACAAATGCGCTCCATGGTGGAGGGTATATAAGATTCGGCCCGGCCGAACTTAGCACGCTTTTACTTGTTTTGAATTGGGTTTTTATAAAAGATTAGTACAAAATTTCGTAACACTTCTCATTTTCGATTTTTGAATTTTTGTCCACCGGGGCAACACTGTGCGGCGCCCGATTGTGAATACCGCAAATTGACTTCTGCAGGAGTAGTCTTGATGGGGAAGAGACTATCGAGCATGTGCTCTGTTAATGTCCGGGTCTGCAGGGACGCAGACTCTTCTTTCTGGGGAGGCGGTTATTCTGTGATCACTCAAATCGGAAGAATGGCTTATATGCAGATCCCATTTTGACAACCCTGTTTGTTGCAAAATGTAGTGTTAATTATCATTTTCGAAATAAATTTTATTCTATGCAGCAAATCTTATTTGCGAATCAAAGCTAATCTATCTATTTCATGCTGTCAATTTATAAATTGTTGGATAATAATTTTCTCGTCTTTTTTCGTTTTGTGGTATGTTTCTTCTACATCACTTCTATAGAATTAACCACATTATCTCGAAGTGATTGAGAAATTTTGTTACTTGATCTCGGTGTACGCAAAACATATTTATTGGCTACAAGTATTTTGGATTAACTTGTGGCTGGCTTTGTTACCACAAATCAACTTTACCTACATCGTCTGATTGACAGACAGACTGATCGGTTATTTATTTGTTTGGTTAGTTGGCTTTAGCTCATACAGTAGAAAACAGAGCCCTCATTGTGGACGATTGTAGCAATAATAATAATAATATGTCTATGCAAGCATGTGTTAATAATAAAAGTCAACAAAATGATGCCAAAAAAAGGGTTATAAGAAAAAAAAAAAACATAAATAAGCAAATGAAAAACGGAGCTAAAGTATCAGACAGGTAAAGAGTTTAAAACGATCACGATACGAGAATTCATACAAAAGAAGCTCAAAGTATTATCTATCAGCTAGAGATGAGCAGGTGGTTAGACTAATGGAATGAGTGAGTGATTCACTTCACGAACGGGATCAAGAAGTGGAATCTATGACTGGTTTATACCCCCAAAAAGAGATTATAACAAAACAAGTAAAAGCGTGCTAAGTTCGGCCGGGACGAATTTTATATACCCTCCACCATGATGCGCATTTGTCAGTTCTTTTCCCGGCATCTCTTCTTAGGCAAAAATGATATAAGAAAAGATTTGCTCTGCTATTGGAGCGATATCAAGATATGATCCGGTTTGGACCACAATTAAATTATATGTTGGAGACCTGTGTAAAATATCAGCCAATTCGAATAAGAATTGCGCCCTTTGGGGGCTCAAAAAGTAAAATAGAGAGATCGATTTATATGGGAGCTATATCGGGCTATAGATCGATTCAGACCATAATAAACACGTATGATTATGGTCATGAGAGGATCCGTCGTAGAAAATTTCAGGCACATCGGATAATAATTGCGACCTCTGGAGGCTCAAGAACTCAAGATCACAGATCGGTTTATAAGGCAGCTATATCGGGTTATAAACCAATTTGAACCTTATTTGACACAGTTGTTGAAAGTAAGAATAAAATACGTCATGCGAAATTTCAGCCAAATCGGATAAGAATTGCGCCCTCTAGAAACTCAAGAAGTCTAGCCCCCAGATCTGTTTATATGGCAGCTATATCAGGTTATGAATTGCGCTCTCTAGGGGCCCAAGAAGTCAAGACCCAAGATCGGTTTACATGGCGGCTATATCAGGTAATGAACCGATTTGAACCATACTTGGCACAGTTGTTTGATATCATAATAAAACACGTGGTGCAAAATTTCATTCTAATCGGATAAGAATTGCGCACTCTAGAGGCTCAAGAAGTCAAGACCCAAGATCGGTTTATATGACAGCTATACCAGGTAATGGACCGAATTAAATCATACTTTGCACAGTTGTTACAAGTGATACCAGAACACTATGTGCAAAATTTCAGTCAAATTGGATGAGAATTGCGCCCTCTAGAGGCTCAAGAAGTCAAGACCCAAGATCGGTTTACATGGCAGCTATATCAAAACATGGACCGATATGGCCCATTTACAATACCAACCGACCTACACTAATAAGAAGTATTTGTGCATAATTTCAAGCGGCTAGCTTTACTCTTTCGGAAGTTAGCGTGCTTTCGACAGACAGACGGACGGACATGGCTAGAACGACATAAAATGTCGCGACGATCAAGAATATATATATTTTATGGGGTCTCAGACGAAAATTTCTAGTAGTTACAAACAGAATGACGAAATTAGTATACCCCCCATCTTATGGTGGAGGGTATAATAAATATTTTTTCCTTCTAAGGAGAATTTTTCGACGTCAGGTTTAAGCAGTCAGATTCAATAGAAGTTTTTAAATTAAGAATATAACGTAAAATAAGTCCTCATATTGTTGGTGTACATGTCCATTTGGGCATTAGTTTTTGTTGGGGCGACTACCCGGAAATTTATCCAATTTTTATACCCACCACCGAAGGATGGGGGTACCAAATACCAACCAAAATCAAAAGTGGACCGTTAAAGACAATATGGGTATCAAATGAAAAGTATGTGGGAGGAGATAACGAATCTGGCATACAAATTCATGACGAAGTATAGGGGGTCACCTCCGAAAAATAATATATAAGGTACCAATATCTTGGCTTTATAATCAACTAGCTGCCCGGGCCCGCTCCGCAGCACCTTCTTTTACTTTATATGGAACAAAAGTTTACTTGGAATATTTACTTTCGACAATTAAAAAGCTTTTAGTGAAATACCATGCTACGAAAATAGAATAACGCTTGACAAACAGTTTAACAATATAGGTGCCTTTATCCGAATCCCATATTGGTCTACGAATTTAAGTTTGGATATAAGGTGTACTTCATTCTTAAAATACTTCATTTCAGCCCGATATTCTCATGATGTCTGATTTAGTGGTGTTTTCGGGGGGAGAGGTGGTCCCCCAGATACTTGGCCCTGAGGAGTTTACAGGATGAGGTGTCCCCCAAACATATGGCCCCAAAATAGGTTATCAAATTCGTTTTCTAATCTCAAATACCTTTCATTTGAGCCACATATTGGCATGGTCGAAAATGTTTTCCCTTTGGGGGTGTTTTGGGAGAGCGATGATGCCCTAAATACATGGCCATACTTTTGTATACCAAATTCGTATTCTACTCCCAAATACCATAATTTGAGCCCCATATTGCGATGGTCAGTAAAAAATTGCTGTTTGTGGTGTATTTTGGGAAAGGGGTAGACCCCCAGAAAATTGGTCACGAAAATGGGTATCAATTCTTTCTCTACCCCCAATACCTTTCATTTAAGCTCCACATTGACATGGTGGGTAAATATTCCCGATTTAGGGGTGTTTTGGCGATTGGAGTGGTCCCCCAAACGTTAAGCCCAGAAAACATATCAGCAACGTACTCAATTCTCATATATCTATATATCATTTATTTGAACCCCATATGGATATGAAATTCGTTTTATAATCTCATTTAAACGCTTTATTGCAAAAGTCAGCAAATATGTCCGGTTTGGGGTATTGGCCCTAAAAACTATAAATATTTAGTTCCACTCTCTTTAAGACCCAAACTGTTTTGGTGAGCAAATACGTCCTATTTGGGGGTTGTTATGATGGTGGTTGATATCAGATACGTGGTCTACTCCCACATACCTTTAATTTGAGCCCCATATTTCCTAGTCGGCAAACATGACCGGCTTGGGGGGTGTTTTGAGGGATGGGCGGCCACTCAGTGAGTTGGCCTTGAAAATATATATCGGATTCGTCTTTACTCTAAAAACCCTCTTATTTGAGCCTCATATGGCAAAAGTCAATAAATACTTCCTATTTTTGTGGCCCCAAAGACACTTTTCCTGAATATTGATATCACATTCGTGCCTTACTCCCAAAGATCTTCCATTTGAGCCCCATATTGCTATGATCGTAAATTTGTCCCTTTTGGGGACGATTTTGGTGAGAGAAGGCCCCCCAAACACTTGGTCCCAAATTTGGATATCAGATTCGTATTCTACATTCAAATACCTTTTATTTAAGCCCCATATTCCCATGGTCAGTAAATAACTCCAGTTTGGGGGGTGTTTTGGGTAAGGGGTGGACTCCCAGAAACGTGGTCCCACATTTGGATATCAGATTCGTATTATACTCGCAAATACCTTTCATTTGAGTCCCATATTGCCATGGTCGGTAAATATGTCCAATTTTTGGGTTTTTTGGGGCTTGGGGTGGTCCCCCTAGCACTTGGTCCGACAATTGGATATCAGATACGTTTTCGTATCCTAATTACCTTTCATTTGAGTCCCATATTGTCGAGATTGGTCTAAATATATGTTTGGTAGGTTTTAGGGTGGGGCAGCCCCCTAGGTACCTCATCTGAAATTTGGATACAAAATTTTTATTTTTAGGGCACTATATGAGAGCACACAATATTATATGAGAGCACACACCATCTTCGACATCTGGCGTTTTTCAAAATTAGGGTAAGGGGGAGGGTCCGCCCCCCCTTCAGATACCAAAAAATGTAGTACCCTATTTTCACCACGGGGTTATTATGCACCATCTCTGGAAATTTCAAAAAATCGGTTCAGCCGTTTTTGAGTCTATAAAGAACACACAAACATACAAACAAACAAACAAATGATAATGACATTAGACTTTACTTACTTTAATTGGCTATGACAGAATATTTGTTCATCTAGTCGAATGTACCAAGCGCCTCCATCTTCTGCGCTCATTCTATTTTAAAATCTCTGACACCAAGTTTTGAGGTGTCTCCCACCACTTGTTTCTAAACTGCTTACGTAGTCCAAAGTAGCATCTGTTTGCCAATATTATTCTTCGCTTTATCTCAAAACTGGTGTCATTCGTTTCGGTTACGGCGGTGCCGAGGTAGATAAAGTTTCTGACGGTCTCAAAGTTGTGGTTCCCATCTTTCTCCATTTTCCTCATCTGCTCGGTTGTGCAAGGCTTTTTGGGAGTTGAAACCATCCATTTCGTCTTATCTCCATTTACTGCCAGACCCATTTTCACTGAAAATGACATTAGACTGTAATTCCAAAATGGGCACTTTAGCCAATCGCGGATATGTGGGACTCGGTTTGTTTGTTCCGTGTATACTGTAAACCGGTAGAACCGATTTTCTCGAAATTTTCGCATGTTTTGTAGGTTGGTGTGGAAGGAAATATTGGTAATATAATTTTTCGGTATCGAAAGGGGGACGGACCCTCCCCCTTATTCCAAAAACACAACCCAAAATCAAATGCGAACCGATCGAGACAATATAGGTATCAAATGAAAGGTATTGGAGAGTAGAATATGAATATTGTATTAAAATTTGAGTCTAAGTACCCATCGGGCCGCCCAACCCCAAAACTCCCCCAAACAGACATACTGGACGTTAATTTCAATATGGGGCTCGAATAAAAGGTATTCGAGAGTATATTGCGAATCTGGCATACAAAATCAGATGGAAGTATAGGGGATCACGCCACCCCTCAAAAGCGCCATTAGACCCCTTATGACTATATGATACTGGGATGAACCGATTTTCATAAAATTTTCATAAATTGGAAACAGACGCTATATAATTTTTAGACATCGGGTGGAGGCAAAGTGCCGGTGGCCGCCCCAGCCCTAGAACACCCTCCAAACGGTTCATATTTACCGGCCATTGCAATATGGGGCTCAAATTAAAGGGATTTGGGAGTACAGCACGAATTTGATATCCATATATGAGTTGAAATGTCTGAGGTGCCATCCTTACCCTAATGAGAATATTACCCTAAGGAAGAACATCACCACCAGGAACCGAGAAGAAGCAAATTCTCACACATCAATGAGTGCTTTCCGATTCAAGTTTGAACTCAATGATAAGGGACCTTTTTTTTAGCCGAATCCGAACGGCGTCCCGCAGTGCGATACCTCTTTGGAAAAATTTTTTAAATGACCATGCATGGCATTGTACCTTGCAAATGTCGCCAACATTGAGAAGGGATAAACACCGTTTTGTCCGATATACTCGCCTGGATTCTAAAGCGTCCAGCGTCATAGACTACAATGGCATGAATTCGATATCTGCATTCAGGACGAAGTGTCCCCACCCTAAAAAGCTATTAGAGAGTTAAAGAAGGCGCAGCGGAGCGGGCCCGGTTCGGCTAGTAAAGTATATATATTCTTGATCAGCGTAAAAATCTAAGACGATCTAGCCATGTCCGCCCGTCTGCCTATTGAAATCACGCTAGAGTTTTTAAAAAGTAGAGATATTGAGCTGAAACATTGCACAGATTCTTTTTTTTTTTTTGTCCATAAGCAGGTTAAGTGCGAAGATGGGCTATATGGGACTATATTTTGATATAGCCCCCATATGGATCGATCCGCCGATTTGGGGTATTAGGCCCATAAAAGGCGCATTTATTTTCCGATTATGCTGAAATTTGGGACAGTGAGTTGCGTAAGGCCCTTCGATATTCTTCTTTAATTTGGCTCAGATCGGTTCAGATTTGGATATAGCTGCCATATAGACCGATCATCCAATTTAGGGTCTTAGGCTCATAAAAGCCACATGTATTTTCCGATTTTGCTGAAATTTGGGACAGTGAATTAAGTTAAGCCACTCGACATCCTTCTTCAATTTGGCTTCGATCGGTCCAGATTTGGATATAACTGCCATATAGACCGATCCGCCGATTTAGGGTCTTGGGTCCATAAAAGGCGCATTTATTATCCAATTTTGCTGAAATTTAAGACCGTGAGTTGTGTTAGGCTCCTCTGCATCCTACTTCTATTTGGTCCAGATCCGTTCAGATTTAGATATAGCTGTCATATAGACCGATCACTCGATTTAAGGTATGGTTTCTTCGATATACTTCTGCAATTTGGCCAAGATCGGCCCAGATTTGAATATAGCTATCATATAGATCGATCTCTCGATTTAAGGTCTTAGGCCCAAAAAAGGCGCATTTATTGTCCGATTTCGCCAAAATTTGGGACATTGAGTTGTGTTAGGCCCATCAATATTTTTTTTTTCAATTTGGCTCAGATCGGCCCAGATTTGGATATAGCTGCCATATAGACCGATCTCTGGATTTAAGGTCTTGGGCTCACAGAAGTCGCATTTATTGTCCGATTTCGCCGAAATTTGGGACAGTGAGTTGTGTTTGCGCCTTCGACATCCTTTTTCAATTTGGCCCAGATCGGTTCTGATTTGGATATAGCTATCATATAGACCGATCTCCGGATATAAGGTATTGGCCCCATAAAAGGTGCATTTATTGTCCGATTTTGCCGAAATTTAGGACAGTGAGTTGTGTTAGGCCCTTTGACATTCTTCGTCAATCTGTTCCAGATCGGTTAATATTTGGATATAGCTGCCATATATACCGATCTCCCGATTTAAGGTTTTGGGCCCATAAAAGCCACATTTATTATCCAATTTTGCAGAAATTTGGGACAGTGAGTCGTCTTAGGCTCCTCGGCATCCTTCTTCTATTTGGCCCTGATCCGTTCAGATTTGGCTATATCTGTCATATAGACCGATCACTCGATTTAAGGTTTTGGGCCCATAAAAGGTGCACTTATGGTCCGATGTCGTTGAAATTTGGGACAGTGAGTTAAGTTAGGCCCCTCGACATCTTTCTGCGATATGGCACAGATCGGCCCAGAATTGGTTATAGCTGCCATATAGACCGATCTCTCGATTTAAGGTCTTGGGCTCACAGAAGTCGCATTAATTGCCCGATTTCGCCGAAATTTGGGACAGTGAGTTGTGTTTGCGCCTTCGACATCCTTTTTCAATTTGGCCCAAATCGGTTCTGCTTTGGATATAGCTGCCATATAGACCAATCTCTGGATTTAAAGTCTTGGCCCCATAAAAGACACATTTATAACCCGATTTCGCTCAAATTTGACACAGTGACTTATGTTGGGCTTTTCGACACCCGTGTCTTATATGGTTCAGATCGATCTATATTTGGATATGGCTATCAAAAAGATCAATATTTTGTTCTGCAAAATTTAACTTGTACTTATTAGGCCACTCAAAATCCATGTCGACTTTGGTCCAAATCGGACTATATTTCGATAAAGCTGCTATGGGGGCATAAATTATGCATTTTTCACCGGATTCAGACAAAAGGAGGTTTATGTATATACCCGAGGTGTTGGTTATCCAAAGTTCGGCCCGGCCGAACTTAACGCCTTTTTCGTTGTTTTGCACTTGGTTGATTGGTCGGGATTAACTGCCCCTCATGCAGACACAATTTATTATTCTGTTAGTGATGGGAAGTGCTCTAGATGTTATAGAATTATTTCCAAGATTTTTAGTTTTGAAACCACTGTGTACCATCAGAAGTGAGAAAATCACGTTTTTGACTTCCACTTGATTTAAATTTTGTGTTTCCACTGGCGACATTTTTTGCTGGGCATTATATGATAGAGTGACAAACACTGGCTTTATTAACCTTCTTAACTAGTTAGACTGCATGATTAACACTTCTAAACCCCACTCACTTGCCCATCTCTACTACTTGCTACCACGGTAAGTTAGTTGATGCCAAGAAATGTAGCCATTAAAACGAAAAAAACACAATCAGTCGACCCCACAAACGCGCTGCTGAAACACGTCTGTTTCAGAGACAACGGATTGTGAAACATTGTCGAGAGATACTACGACAACAAAAAATCATAAAATAAAATAAACAAATAAATCATACCGGCGACCCCTTGAAAAGATTTCTTGATTTCTTCTCGTATCGATCGCTCCCTGGTGTCGCACAAAACTTCAATTCAAATAGCCAATTCATAAGGAAAATAAAAAAAATACAAAATCTAAAGTCATGATCAGCGAACAAAACAATGTAGAATTGTTGTCAATTAAAATGAAAACTATGTGCCATATGGACAGTGAAATAAAAGTCAAAAGTGAGCAGAATCTGAAACTGCATACGGGTTTCAAAAGGCAGCGTAGTTCAAAGATCACTGCTGAGGGGCAAAAAGAGCAGCATCAACATCATAGTAATGATCATAATACTGATGATGACGATGCTGAAGATGATCATTATGAGTCTGTGGTGCGTCTACTGCGCATCGATAAAACTCCCAATGGTTCGTGTGGCTTTCATTTGACACGCACCAAATGGGATCCCTATCCATGGGTGGGTAATGACTTCAAACCAACCACTTCTTGTAGCATTAAAAATATTTCGGTTTTACTTTTATCAACCCTCTGTTAACCCTCTCTGCATTCCCTCTTGTCTATCCGCTCTAGGTCAGTGGCGTTGATTGTTTTACACCGGCTGCACAAATTGGCCTACAAGTTGGTGATTGTGTTTTAGAGGTCAGTATGTTTATCTTTGGCTTTAAGCCAATATTTTTACAACACTTTTTTGTTGTTGCTGTTGTTGTTGGTGGTGGGTGAAAATGAATGCACTTAGCGTTTCGCTTTTATACATTAAAATGGTTTGTATATACTTTTGTAACATTGATTTACGTCGTTGAATGGTTGTAACGATTATTTGATTTTGGTAATCAAGTTTTGTAAAAGAGATTTATAGACAAAAAAAAAATTAAAATTCAAAACCAGTCTAAGAGTGCTAAGTTTGGCCGGGTCGAATCTTAGATACCCTACACCATGGATCGCATTTGTCAGGTTCTTTGCCCGGCATCCCTTTATAGGCAAAAAAAAAAACGATAATGGGTAAGAATTGCTATGCTATTGTAGCTACATCAGGTTATGAACCGCCTCGGACCATACTTGATTTGGATGTCGGCGACCATATCAGAAGGCATTGCATAAGAATTGCGGTTCCAAGAAGTAAAATCGGAAAATCTGTTTATACGGAAGCTATGTCTTGTTATGGACGGTTTCCGTTTCAGCAAAATAGGATAAGAACTGCGCCATCTAGAGGCTAAACAAGTAAAAGTGTGCCAAGTTCGTCCGGGCCAAATTGCACAAATCGGATAAGAATTGCGGGTCCAAGAAGTAAAATCGGAAAATCTGTTTATACCGAAGCTATATCTTGTTATGAACGGTTTCCGTTTCAGCAAAATAGGATAAGAACTGCGCCATCTAGAGGCTAAACAAAAAAAAGTGTGCTAAGTTCGGCAGGGCCGAATCTTGCGAACCCACCACCGAAGGATTCTGCTATAAATTTGTACAAAATAAAGTAAAAGGCAAAGGCACCGAAGGTGGTGGGTATAACCGTTTGCAACACATCGAAATATCCATTTCCGACATTATAAAGTATAGATATTCTTGATCAGCTTAAAAATCTAAGACGATCTAGCCATGTCCGTCCGTCTGTCTGTTGAAATCAAGCTATAGTCTTTAACAAGTAAAAGCGTGCTAAGTTCGGCCGGGCCGAATATTATATACCCTCCACCATGGATCGCTTTTTATACCCTCCACCATAAGATGGGGGGTATACTAATTTCGTCATTCTGTTTGTAACTACTCGAAATATTCGTCTGAGACCCCATAAAGTATATATATTCTTGATCGTCGTGAAATTTTATGTCGATCTAGCCATGTCCGTCCGTCTGTCCGTCCGTCCGTCCGTCCGTCCGTCCGTCTGTCTGTCGAAAGCACGCTAACTTCCGAAGGAGTAAAGCTAGCCGCTTGAAATTTTGCACAAATACTTCTTATTAGTGTAGGTCGGTTGGTATTGTAAATGGGCCATATCGGTCCATGTTTTGATATAGCTGCCATATAAACCGATCATGGGTCTTGACTTCTTGAGCCTCTAGAGTGCGCAATTCTTATCCGATTGGGATGAAATTTTGCACGACGTGTTTTGTTATGACATCCAACAACTGTGCCAAGTATGGTTCAAATCGGTTCATAACCTGATATAGCTGTCATATAAACCGATCTTGGGTCTTGACTTCTTGAGCCTCTAGAGTGCGCAATTCTTATCCGATTGGAATGAAATTTTGCACGACGTGTTTTGTTATTATATCCAACAACTGTGCCAAGTATTGTTCAAATCGGTCCATAACCTGATATAGCTGCCATATACACCGATCCGGGGTTTTGACTTCTTGAGCCTCTAGAGTGCGCAATTCTTATCCGATTGGGATGAAATTTTGCACGACGTGTTTTGTTATGACATCCAACAACTGTGCCAAGTATGGTTCAAATCGGTTCATAACCTGATATAGCTGTCATATAAACCGATCTTGGGTCTTAACTTCTTGAGCCTCTAGAGTGCGCAATTCTTATCCGATTGGAATGAAATTTTGCACGACGTGTTTTGTTACGATATCCAACAACTGTGCCAAGTATGGTTCAAATCGGTCCATAACCTTATATAGCTGTCAATAAACCGATCTTGGGTCTTGACTTCTTGAGCCTCTAGAGGGCGCAATTCTTATCCAATTTGAATGAATTTTGGCACGTAGTATTTTGTTATGATATCCAACAACTGTGCCAAATATGGTTCAATTCGGTTCATAACCTGATATAGCTGCCATATAAACCGATCTGGGATCTTGACTTCTTGAGCCTCTAGAGGTCGCAATTATTATCCGATTTGCCTGAAATTTTGTACGACGGATTCTCTCATGACCATTAACATACGTGTTTATTATGGTCTGAATCGGTATATAGCCCGATACAGCTCCCATATAAATCGATCTCTCTATTTTACTTCTTGAGCCCACAAAGGGCGCAATTCTTATTCGAATTGGCTGACATTTTACACAGGTCTCCAACATATAATTTAATTGTGGTCCAAACCGGACCGGATCTTGATATCGCCTTAATAGCAGAGCAAATCTTTTCTTATATCCTTTTTTTGCCTAAGAAGAGATGCCGGGAAAAGAACTCGACAAATGCGATCCATGGTGGAGGGTATGTAAGATTCGGCCCGGCCGAACTTAGCACGCTTTTACTTGTTTCGAGTTCTTTTCCCGGCATCTCTTCTTAGGTAAAAAGTATGTAAGGAAAGATTTGCTCTGCTATTAGATCGATATTAAGATATGGTCTGGTTTGGACCACAATTAAATTATAAAATGGAGACCTGTGTAAAATGTCAGCCAATTCGAATAAGAATTGCGCCCTTTGGGGGCTCAAGAAGTAAAATAGAGAGATCGATTTATATGGGAGCTGTATCGGTCTGTAGACCGATTCAGACCATGATAAACACGCATGTTGATGGTCATGAGAGGATCCGTCGTACAAAATTTCAGGGAAATCGGATAATAATTGCGACCTCTAGATGCTCAAGAAGTCAAGATACCAGGTCGGTTTATATGGCAGCTATATCGGGTTACGAACCGATTTGAACCTTATTTAACACAGTTGTTGAAAGTAAGAATAAAATACGTCATGCAAAATTTCAGCCAAATCGGATTGGAATTGCGCCCTCCAGAAGCTCAAGAAGTCTAGCCCCCAGATCTGTTTATATGACAGCTATATCAGGTTATGGACCGATTTGAACCATACTTTGCACAGTTGTTGGATATCATAACAAAATACTTCGTGCAAAAATTCATTCAAATCGTATAAGAATTGCGCCCTCTAGGGCCTCAAGAAGTCAAGACCCAAGATCGGTTTATATGGCAGCTATATCAGGTTGTAGACCGATTTGAACCATACCTGGCACAATTGTTGGATATCATAACAAAATACTTCGTGCAAATTTCATTCCAATCGGATAAGAATAGCGGACTCAAGAAGCTCAAGAAGTCAAGACCCAAGATCGGTTTATATGGCAGCTATATCAGGTTATGGACCGATTTGAACCATTCTTGGCGCAATTATTGGATATGATAACAAAACTCGTCGTGGAAAATTTCATTCCAATCGAATAAGAATTGCGCACACTAGAGGCTCAAGAAGTTAAGACCCAAGATCGGTTTATATAAACCGATCACCGGATTATGATGATATAGCAGCCATATGGCTGCTATATCAAAACATGGACCGATATGGCCCATTTACAATACCAACCGACATACACTAATAAGAAGTATTTGTGCAAAATTTCAAGCGGATAGCTTTACTCCTTCGGAAGTTAGCGTGCTTTCGACAGACAGACAGACGGACGGACAGAAGGACGGACGGACGGACAGACGGACGGACGGACGGACGGACAGACGGACGGACATGGCTAGATCGACATAAAATGTCGCGACGATCAAGAATATATATACTTTATGGGGTCTCAGACGAATATATCGAGTAATTACAAACAGAATGACGAAATTAGTGTACCCCCATCCTATGGTGGAGGGCCTAAGACCCTAAATCGGAGGATCGGTCTATATGGCAGCTATATTCAAATCTAGGCCGATCTATGCCAAATTGAAGAAAGATGTTGATGGGCCCTTGTTAGGCCCTATCCGATCCTCCGATTTAGGGTCTTAGGCCCATAAAAGCCACATTTATTATCCGATTTTGCTGAAATTTGGGACAGTGAGTTATGTTAGGCCCCTCGACATCCTTCGTCAATTTGGCCCAGATAGGTCCAGATTTGGACATAGCTGCCATATAGACCGATCTCTCGATTTAAAGTCTTGGCCTTATAAAAAGCTCATTTTTAATCCGATTTCGCTGAAATTTGAAACAGTCACTTATGTTAGGCTTTTCGACATTCGTGTCGTATATGGTTCAGATCGTTTTACATTTGGATATGGCTACCAAAAAGACCAATATTTTGCTCTACCAAATTGAACAATGACTTGTACTTATTAGACCTCTCAATATCCGTGTCGAATTGGGTCCACATCGGACCATATTTCGACAAAGCTGCTATGAGTACATACATTGTGCATTTTTCACCGGATTATGACGAAAGGTGGTTTATATAGATACCAGAGGCCGGGCCGAACTTAACGCCTTTTTACTTGTTATGGACCGCTATATTAGATTATGAACCGATTTAGACCGTACTTGGAACAGTTGGAGGTCATAACAGAACACTACATGCAAAGTTTCAGCCAAATCGAACAGAAATTCCGGCTTCCAGCGGCTCAAGAAATCAGATCGGGAGATCGGTTTATATGGGAGATATATCTAAATCTGAACCGATATGGCCCATTTGCAATCCCCGACGACCTGCATCAATATTAAGTATCTGTGCAAAATTTCAAGAGGCCAAATATTGATCGTTTTATATGAGGGCTATATCAGGCTATGAACCGCGGCGAAGTGAGCTACCGGAAGTGAACTAAAAGCAAATCCATGCAAGACGGAAGTTGTTCTTTTCAGCAGGAGATACAAGTTACCTACAGTGGCACCTGGTGGGAGGTATTTATGAGGAGACGGACAAGACTTTGTGGAGGCATGAATACACGCTAGTTATCCATGACGAGGTGTTGCTGTAGTGGCGGGACCGGTTGACTTGGTGCTGCGCATGACATGGCCTGGCACCTGCCTTGCCCATGTTGAGGCTGCGGCGTTTGCCCATTATTGTTTCTCGTAGCTTTTCTTTTAGGGCTACGATGTCTGAGACGTAATCTTTAATCTTCTATCACGGGTGTCAGGAGCCCCTGGAACTTCGGTTTCAGCCTGACAATGGTGGGATCCCAGTGGAGAGCAACGTGGAGGTTGTGGTTTGTACCCAAATCGCGGGTAGAGCATAAGCTCGGCGTGAAGTTACGTTTTCAACCGGGTGCCGTGACCCATAGATCGGAAGGAGTTTTAGGTAGTGCTTCGCTCCTACCTAGTATTATAACATTGTCAGCATGGCAGACGTGGTTCAAATCCCTCCTCAGTCAGCATCCGTAATGAGTCATTTATGGTTGTCACCCCTAGGAGGGGCATTTTATCGCCACTCCTATGAGTGACCACCATAAATAACCTATTACGGATGCTGACTGAGGAGGGATTTGAACACGTCTGCTACGAAGACGATGTTTTAATACTTCTAAGGGGTAAGGATCCGAACGAGCTATGCAGAAGGGCCGAAAGCGTATTGTACCACTTTTTCTCAATAAGACGATTTGGATATCTGACAAGGTCAAATACTTAGGTGTGATCTTGGACAAGAAACTGAATTGGAAGTGTCACATTCAGGAGCGTACTGAGAAGGCTCACAGATGTTGGGCACTATGTAGACGGGTCGTAGGCTCAAAATGGGGCCTGAATTCGAGGATAGTCCACTGGCTCTACAGGAGCGTGATAAGACCAATACTTACTTACGCCTCAGTAGTTTGGTGGACTGCTATGGAGAAAAAGTGCAACATAAGGACCATACAACAGGTTCAGAGAACATGTTGTCTTTTCATAATCAGAGCGATGAAGACCGCACCCACTAGGGCACTGGAGACTATTCTAGATATCCGACCCATTGATATACAGATTAAGTATGAGGCAGCCACTTCGGCTATGATAGGAGAATGAATTGAGGATGGGAGCAGCTCATACCATTGCGGTATAATCGAGACGACGATAGGAAACTTGGAAGGATACCTGAGATGAACCTTGAAGTAGAATGTAAAAAGGTAAGGTCACGAACAGTCTTGCAGTGTAAGAAGGAGATTAACGCCTTTTCTGAGGATGGCAAAATCCGAAGCGTTTGGGTGCCGGACCATAAAGGAGTAAGGGGGAAAGGAGTTCGGGAAATAACCCGAAGCCTTTCGGGACGACGCAGTCCGAGTTAAGGGAGTGGGCGACGAATGCGCATGCAACATTGTGGAGCAGCAAAACGACGGCGAACGGACGGCGAAAATCCTGTGGGGTTCCAGATCGTGAGAAGACGAGACTATTACTGAAGGGATGTAAGAAGGACGTCAGTATAGCTATCATAACGGTAACGGTTGGTATCATAACGGGACACATAGAACCACGAGCTCACTTGTGTAAAATCGGTGCGACAAGTGATAGCATGTATAGGGCATGCGGGGAAAATGATAAGATGTTAGAGCATTTCCATTGCCCGGCTCTCGCGTCTAAGAGATAATGGCACTTAGATGGGGACAAAATACCAAATATGAACCAACTTAGGCGTGTGGTATTGAAAACAAATAAGGATTTTGTAAGTAACACGGAATTCCTAACTTAAAATTTTCTTTTAGAGGTTACTTTATAGTTTTTAGAGCTCACAGCAAGCCGACTACTGGCGTATGGTGTATGTCCATAGTGGCGTGGAGCGGATTAATACCTGCACCCTTTTTCAACCTAACCTAATGCTTCTGGACATTGTGGTGAGGCAAATTGCTTCTACCACTGCGGTGAGGTTAAGGGAGCTTTCTCTTTAGTCATGCGGCACCTACGGACACTGTGTTATCCTTGATTCAATCCCCGATGTTCCAGTATATGTGGATTACAACGTACCTTAGCCGCTTTTTGATAAAAAATACTGTATCAATATTCTTAACAGAACCGATTGGAACTACGATATCCCTGATAATAGAAGTTATATAGACATCTAGTAATTAAATCCCTAGACAACGTATTTCTGAATTCAATACCGCCCTCGACTGTCGCAGATCTCTTGACGAGATGGCTAAGCAGTTTAAAATTCACCTATTCTGGGAGCCACAGAGATATCTCAGGGAGTTGTTAAGCGGACAAGCTTGCGAGATTATACTCAACGAAATCTTGTATTCAAAACCGCAAAACTGTTTGCTAAATCAACAGTTTTTGTTTGCTGAAAGAGGGAAAGCAGACTTTTTAAATAAAAACATCTGCTAAAATAATGAAAAAAAAAAAAAAATGTGTGTGGGTTGTGAGCATTCCGAATTTATGTGGTGCAATCTAGACTTGAAGTGTACCGCTTTGCTGTCATCGGTAAGAACAGACGTCTAAGTTATTGTGTCCAACATGACAGGTCACTGTCTGATCGGATAACATGCTAACAGACTGGAGGTTGCCAGTAACAACATTTTGCAGAAGCTTTGAGAACGTCGAGGAAGAAGAGGCACTATATGTGGGTGTCTCGTACTAGCAATCTAAAGGAGTTCCACCTTAGGTTATTATTTCTTTGAGAAATTGTCTGATTAAGCGGATGCGAAAATA
The DNA here is from genome assembly GCF_963082655.1 of Stomoxys calcitrans. Taxonomy (NCBI): domain Eukaryota; kingdom Metazoa; phylum Arthropoda; class Insecta; order Diptera; family Muscidae; genus Stomoxys; species Stomoxys calcitrans. The sequence continues at coordinate 29,958,594 of NC_081553.1, read as the reverse complement.
CGCAAGTTGTTGGTCTTTCACAGCGATGTTGCATGATTTAACGGTAGGAACTGGATGGCATCTTCCATCTCCTGCTTCTGTGGTATCACAATGGACAAAAACATCTAGGTGAGTCTGATGGCAGACTGCTACTTTAACCTAACGTAACCTTACCTTACATTATGATCTCCTGAACGTTCTAGGGCCATAAAAGCCACATTTATTACTCGTCATTCTGTCATCGGTAAGAACAGACGTCTAAGTTATTGTGTCCAACATGACAGGTCACTGTCTGATCGGATAACATGCTAACAGACTGGAGGTTGCCAGTAACAACATTTTGCAGAAGCTTTGAGAACGTCGAGGAAGAAGAGGCACTATATGTGGGTGTCTCGTACTAGCAATCTAAAGGAGTTCCACCTTAGGTTATTATTTCTTTGAGAAATTGTCTGATTAAGCGGATGCGAAAATACGCAAGTTGTTGGTCTTTCACAGCGATGTTGCATGATTTAACGGTAGGAACTGGATGGCATCTTCCATCTCCTGCTTCTGTGGTATCACAATGGACAAAAACATCTAGGTGAGTCTGATGGCAGACTGCTACTTTAACCTAACGTAACCTTACCTTACATTATGATCTCCTGAACGTTCTAGGGCCATAAAAGCCACATTTATTACTCGATTTCGAAGAAATTTGGCACAATGACCTGTATTAAGATCCCCGACATTTTAATGTCCTATTATTGCCCCAAGATAGACCGATTACTCGATTTAGTATCTCATAAAAGCTTCATTTATTACCCAATTTGACTGAAATTTGGCACTATGATTTATGTAAGGAACCTCAACACCCTTTTCGAATATGGTTTAAATTGGCCTATAAATTTGAATATACTCCCCAAATAGACCGATCACCCAAATTAAGGTTTCAGGCCCATAAAAGTTTAACGCAGTGACTTGTGTTTTACACTTCAAACTTCGTGTCGAGTATGGTTTAGATTGGAACATTTTTGTGCATAGCCCCCATATAGACTGTTCTCCCGACTGAAGGTCGTTCACCCATAAATAGCATATTTATTCCCCAATTTTGCTGAAATAATGTAATGTGAGCTATGTTAAACTCCTACATACTCCACGAATATAGTGCAGATTGGATCATACTTGGATTGATGTCCCGATGTACGTTCTGTCATTATCCGATTTTGCTGAAATTTTTAACAGCGACTTATGGCGGACATGCAAACCGATCATCGGATTTGACTTTTTGAGCCCATAGAAGTCTCATTTTTCACCCTATTTGACTAATATTTGGCGCAAAGACTTCTGCTGTGACTCCATGCCAAGCGTCGAACTAGCCATGTCCGTCCGTACGTCTGTCTGTCGAAAGCACGCTAACTTTCGAAGGAGTAAAGCTAACAACTTGAAATTGTGCACAAATACTTCTTATTAGTGTAGGTCAGTTGGGATTGTAAATGGGCTATATAGGTCCACGTTTGCCATATAAACCGATCTGCGGTCTTGACTTCTTGAGCCTGAAATTTTGTACAATAGCTTCTCTCATGACTTTAAACATACGTGTCGAATATGGGGTGAATCGGTTTATAGCCTAATACAGCTCCCCTACAAACCGATCTTACTTCTTCAGCTCCTAAAGTGCGCAATTCTTACTAGATTTGGCTGAAATTTTACACAATGACTTCTACTATGCTCTCCAATATTCAGTTCAATTATGGTTCGAAATGAACCATAGCTTAATATTGTTCCAATGACATAGCAATTCTTTCCGTTTATCATTTGTTTGCCTAAAAAGAGATACCGCGCATAGAACTCGACAAATGCGATCCATGGTGGAAGGTATATAAGATTCATCCCGGCCGAACTTACCACACTTTTACTTGTTTTTTTTTCTATTTTAAAGCACTGTGCATACTTCGTTGTGTATACGAGTTTCAAATTAAATAGAATATTTTAAAAATCATCGCCTTTAAACTACTAAAATTGTATTTAAACTGTTGTTCATTAAATAAATATTTATTCGTACATTTATCATTTTCGAAAATCTCATTAGCAATCCACACAACAAAGGCAAAGAACAATAAAATCTCTAAAGTACAACTCAAAGTGCGATTTGGTGACAAGTTATGAATTGCTTTAGACAATTATTGTAACCAGTGAACAAAAATGAGGGGGTGGGGGCAAAATTATTACTTAATACTTATGTCCTACAAAACAAATAGAAACATGATAATTCAAAGTTAAACTCATTAAAGATGTATAGATAAACAAGTAAAAAGATGCTAAGTTTGGCCAGGCCGAATCTTTGAAACCCACCACCATAGATTCTGCGTAAGAAAATGTATATTATTGGGTTGCCCAAAAAGTAATTGCGGATTTTTTAAAAGAAAGTAAATGCATTTTTAATAAAACTTAGAATGAACTTTAATCAAATATAATTTTTTTAACACTTTTTTTCTAAAGCAAGCTAAAAGTAACAGCTGATAACTGACAGAAGAAAGAATGCAATTACAGAGTCACAAGCTGTTAAAAAATTTGTCAACGCCGACTATATGAAAAATCCGCAATTACTTTTTGGGCAACCCAATATTTTATTCTACGCATTAAATTTCTTTTGAACCAGGCGAAAATGAAAGCTTCTAGAAACCCAACAAGGATAATCGAGAAATCGGGCCGATTTCAATCACACATGCAAAACTTTGGGCAAATCGGTCAAAAACTGCGGCTTCTAGACGCTACATATAGTGAAATCGAGAGATTGGTTTATATGGGAGCTACTAACCGAACCGGGACCGCTCCGCTGCGCTGCGCCTTCTTTAACTCTTTAATATCTTTTTAGGTTTGGGACACTTCGCCCTGAATGTGTATAACGAATTTGTGCCACTGTAACCTATAACCGCCTATAAAGCTGAACGTCTGCGTTCAAATCCTGGCGATAACATCGTACAAAATTTAAAGCGTTGATGATTCCCTCTTAATACTGGCGACATTTGCCATGCATGGTCATGTAGAAAAGTCTGATATCATTGAGTTTAAACTTGAATCGGAAAGCTTTCATTGATGTGTGAGAAGTGTGCCCCTTCTCGGTTCCTGGGTAAATTTTTACTCCAGTCCCAAATACTTTTCTTTTGAGTCCTATATTATCGTATGAGTAAATATTTCCAGTTTAGAGAGAAACTTGGCCCTTAATGTAAATATGCGCTTCGTACTCTACTTTGCAACACATTTGATATGAGCCCCATAATGGCATGATGGGTAAATAAATTCTGTTTGAGGGTGGGATGAACCCCAAGGTCTTTGTCCCGAAAATGGGTATCAAATAGCTTTTATATAATGGGGAGGTGTTTTTTTGGGTGGTGCAGTTCCCCAAACACATGGTTCTTTAATTTCGTTTTTTTTTTTTCTCTCAAGCACCTTTCGTTTGAGCTCTATGTTGTCGTGATTGGTCTATACACCCATTTGGCAGGTTTTTGACGGCCCCCGAGACACCCGACCCCAACAAAGAAACCATATTTATGAAGTGCTGTTTAGAGGAGGGATGGCACTCAGACATTTCGAAATAAATATATTGGGTTGCCCAAAAAGTAATTGCGGATTTTTTAAAAGAAAGTAATTGCATTTTTAATAAAACTTAGAATGAAATTTAATCAAATATACTTTTTTTACACTTTTTTTCTAAAGCAAGCTAAAAGTAACAGCTGATAACTGACAGAAGAAAGAATACAATTACAGACTCAAAAGCTGTGAAAAAATTTTTCAACGCCGACTATATGAAAAATCCGCAATTACTTTTTGCGGATCTGTACTCCCAAATCTATTTAATGTGAGCCCCATATTGCCATGGGCGGTAAATATGAACAGTTTGGAAATGTTTTGGGGCGAAGGAGGCCCCCGGCACTTTGCCATGAAAATAGATACCAAATTCGATCTTTACTCCCAAATACCGTTGATTTGAGCGCCTTTTTGCCATAATCGGAGATGAAGTTCGGTTTAGGGGGTGCTTTAAGGCGTACCCGCAAACACTTGGCTTCAAAATTGGATTCAAATTCGTTTTCTGCTCTCAAATACCTTTGATTTGACTCCCATATTGTCATAATGAGTCAATCAACCTATTTGACTTATTTTTGAAAAGAAAAGCGCCATCTGGATTTGAACACCCACAACCTATTCCCAAATACCTGTCATTTGAGTCGCATATAGGAACGGCTTATATGCCCATCTGTGACCTCTCATTACTTGGACCTAATTTTTGTATGCCATATTTGTAATCTAGTCACGAATACTTTTCATTTGAGGGCCATATTGACATGAACGTCGAATATATCTGTTTAGATGAGTTTTTGTGTTGCGGAGGACCCGCATTTTAATACGATGTTCTTTTTCTAGTCTCCAATACCTTTCATTTGATACCCATATTGTGCATATCGGTCCACTTTTGGTTGGCACTGTTGGGTTAGGGGGAAGAGACCGCCCCATCCCATATCTAAAAATGATTTAGCCCATGTTTCCTTCCAGACAATCTTACACAATCTGTGAACATTTTAAGAAAATCGTTTCAGCCGTTTTCGATTCTACGGTACAAACAAGAAAACCAAGTGGCATATGGTCATGATGGGTCATATGTGCATTTAAGGTGTTTTTGGAGGGTAGTGTGACGCCCTATATATAGATCTGATTTTCTATGCCAAATTCGTAATCTACTCTCGAATGCCTTTCATTTGAGGCCCGTATTGACATGCACATCCAATATGTCTGTTTGGGGGAATTTTGGGGTTGGGTCGACCCAATGGGTACTTAGACCCAAACTTTAACACCACATTCGTATTTCGTATTTTCCAATATCTTTCATTTGATACCCATATACCCAGTAGGTTAATATAGCAACCATCCTATGGTGGTTTGTTTTTCTTTTTCAAGGTTTCCTTTTATACTCACCACCGTGGGATGGGGGTTAACAAATCTAGTCATTCCGTTTGTAACACCCTGAAATATTCGTCTAACATCCCATAAAGTATTTATATTCTTGATCATCTCGACGTTCTAAGTCGATCTAGCCATGTCCGTCCGACTATGCAAATCACAATAACGGTCGAACGCGTAGAGCTAGCCGCTTGAAATTTTGGCACTGATACTAAATAAATATACTGGAGGCCACCGTAGAGGTTAGCATGTCCGCCTATGACGCTGAACGCCTGGGTTCGAATCCTGGCGAGACCATCAGAAAAAATTTTCAGCGGTGGTTTTCCCCTCCTAATGCTGGCAACATTTGTGAGGTACTATGCCATATAAAACTTCTCTCCAAAGAGGTGTCGCACTGCGGCACGCCGTTCGGACTCGGCTATAAAAAGGAGGCCCCTTATCATTGAGCTTAAACTTGAATCGGACTGCACTCATTAATATGTGAGAAGTTTGCCCCTGTTCCTAAGTGGAATGTTCATGGGAAAAATTTGCAAATTTTACTAAATATTGAAGTAGGTCGCTAGGGATTGCAAATGGATCATATCGGTTCAGCTTTAGATATAGCTCCCATATAAACCGATCTCCCGAATTGAATTCTTCATCCGATGGAAGCCGCAAGGTTTGTCCGATTCGGCTAAAATTTTGCACGCAATGTTCTGATATGGCTTTCAACAACTGGGCTTTAAATCGGTACGGTTTACATCGGTCCATAACCTGGTATAGCTCCCATATACACCGATCTCCCGATTTGACTTCTTGAGTCCTTACGAGTCGCAATTTTTGATCGATTTGTCTTAAATTTTGCATTCGGTGTTCTGTTGCGATTTCCAACAACTGTGCCAAATACGGTTCAAATGTGTCCACAACCTGATATAGCGCCCATATAAACCGATCTCCCTATTTGACTTCTTGAGCCCCTGGATGCGCGCAATGTTCTGATATGACTTCCAACAACTGTGCTATGGTTTAAGTCGGTACGGTTTAAATCGATCCAAAACCTGGTATATCTCCCATATAAACCGATCTCCCGATTTGACTTCTTGAGTCCTTACAAGTCGCAATTTTCGTCCAATTTTGCTGAAATTTTCATGCGGTTCTATTACGACTTCCAACAACTGTGCCGATTACGGGCCAAATCAGTCTATAACCTGATATAGCTGCCATATAAACCGATGTCCCGATTTGACTTCTTGAGCCTCTGGAAGCCTCAATTTTTGTCCGATCTGTCTAAAATGTTGCACATAGTGTTCTGTTATGATTTCCAACAACTGTGCAAAGTACGGTCTAAATCGGTCAAGAAACCGTTATATCTCCCATGTAAACCTGTGTCTCGATCATCCTTGTTCGGTTCCTAGAACCTTTAATTTTTGCTGGTTTGACAAAAGTTAGGTATATTGGATAAATTTATGCTCTACAACTTGATTTATTTTGTATAAATTTTTAGCAGAATCCATGGTGGTGGGTTCCTAAGATACGGCCCGGCCGATCTTAGCACGCTTTTACTTGTTCATAATTATATTTATGTTAACAACAAAATTCTAAATATTTTTTTATACATTTTTAAATATTAATCTAAAGCATCCTTAAAATTAACCACAAAAACTATGACTCCCGCTTATGCCAACACCAAATTCCTGGCGATTCTCCATAGGACCACTGAGCCATTTTGAACCACTCCCATAAGCATTGATGCGCGTGTTACCATCATTGGAGGTAAACAGATTGGTATGAGCTCCCACCGTGGCTTGCTTGCCAAATCCCTCGAAACGTGAGAGTCCTGCATTGGCACCATGCCCACCCGCATTAGACCAATTAAGATTGCCACTTGTTCTATCAAACTTGAAGCCATTGTCCTGTTTGATATGCGATTGCGAATAGATGGCATCCAGGCGATTGTTGTCATTTTGAAAGAGATTCACATTCAAGGATTTGCTAAAAGTATCACTGACGCCTTTATTTATGTCCCTGCTAACGGAGGCTCCCACCCCATGCGCATTGGACCAATCAATGGAGCCACTTGAGCCCTCTGCAATTTTCCCCGAAGGAAAATGAGTTTGACTTTGGGTTACTGTTGCTCCCACTTTATTTGAGGTTCCCGAATAAATATTTCCCGAGGCAGAGTTAGAGGTTATCGAAACGCCTTTGCTAAAAAAAAAACAGATAAGGATAAGACATTAAATAAGCAAAGATAGACTTTTTTAAAAAAAATACACCTACCTTAAGGGCACATTATCTGCTGATCTCCTAAGGCGATGTGTGGGGTCTGCTACAAATGGCGGTGGGTGGTAGTATGGCAGCCTTTGAATTTGAGCCCTTTGTGGATAAGCTATAGCAATGGTCACCATGCCGAAACAGATTGCCATGAAATGAATTGTCTTCATGATTTTTTTTCCCCCTATTTGTCTGCAAACTTTTATAAATTCAAATGATACTCTTTGGCTGTTTTTCATGTGTTTATATACATTGAGATGAAAAAATTTTCTTATCAGTTATCTGTGCAACATGATGAGGGATTCCCCCTATGGAGGCGTAGGGAGATCCCACTGACAAAGTATAGAGATTGCCATAGCATTGATGTTTGCCAAATGAGAAAATCCCCGTCTGCAACATAAATCTGCTCAAGCAATCAAAAGAAAACTAAAGAATGGAATTTGGGTTTTCCATAAAATGTTGGTTTTTTGTATAGTTGGAAATTTGAGATCGCAAAAGTATTTTGAATTCTTTAGATGATAAGACAATCCGAAAGGTTTGTTTTGGAAATTACCTTAAGATTGTCCAGATAAATCTTTACATAACTGATTGAAACAAAAGTAGGGCAAGGTCGACCTTTTGATACCCTACACCAAATTGGGTATGCACTACTATGGGGAAGGCATTAGGATAATGACTTTTGGCTTTTTTATACCCACCACCGAAGGATGGGGGTATATTCATTTTGTCATTCCATTTGCAACACATCGAAATATCCATATCCGACCCTATAAAGTATATAAAATCTTGATCAGCGTAAAAATCTAAGACGATCTAGCCCTGTCCGTCCGTCTGTCTGTTGAAATCACTTTACAGTCTTTAAAAATAAAGATATTGGGCTGAAACTTTGCACAGATTCGTTTTTTGTGCATAAACAGGTTAAATTTCAGCAAAATCGGATAATAAATGTGGCATTTATGGGCCTAAGACCCTAAATTGGAGGATCGGTCTATATGTCAGCTATGTCCAAATCTAAACCGATCTGAGCCAAATTGACGAAGCATGTCGAAGGACCTAACACCACTCCCTGCACCAAATTTCAGCAAAATCGGTTAATAAGTGTAGCTTTTATGGCCCTTAGACCCTAAATCGGCGGAACGGTCTATATGGGGGCTATACCAATATATAATCCGATATAGCCCATCTTCGAACTTAACCTGCTTATGGACAAAAAAGTATATAAAGTATATAAAATCTTGATCAGCGTAAAAATCTAAGACCATCTAGACATGTCCGTCCATCTGTCCGTCTGTCTGTTGAAATCACTCTACAGTCTTTAAAAATAGAGATATTGAGCTGAAACTTTGCACAGATTCGTTTTTCGCCCATAAGCAGGTTAAGTTCCAGGATGGGCTATATGGATCTATATCTTGATAAAGCCCCATATAGACCGACCCGCCGAATTAGGGTATTAGGGCGATAAAAGCCACATTTATTATCCGATTTCACTGAAATTTGGAACAGTGAGTTGTGTTATACCATTCGATATCCTTCGTCAATCTGGCCCAGATCGGTACAGATTTGGATATAGCTGCCATATAGACCGATCCTCCGGTTTAGGGTCTTAGGCCCATAAAAGCCACATTTATTATTCGATTTTAATAAAATTTGGCACAGTGCAATATGGCACAGATCGGTCCAGATTTGGATATAGCTGACATATAGACCGATCTCTCGGTTTTAGGTTTTCGGGCCATAAAAGGCGCATTTATTGTCCGATGTCGCTGAAATTTGAGACATTGAGATAAGTTAGGCTCTTCGAAGTCCTTCTTCAATTTGGACTAGATCGGCCCAGATTTGGATATAGCTGCCATATAGACCGATCCTCCGATTTAGGGTATTAGGCCCATAAAAGCCACATTTATTATCCGATTATGCTGAAATTTGGGACAGTGAGTTGTCTTAGGCCCGTCGACATCTAACTTCAATTTGGCCAATATCGGTTCAGATTTGGATATAGCTGCCACATAGACCGATTTCTCTATTTAATGTTTTGGGCCTATAAAAGGCACATTTATTGTCCGATGTCGCCGAAATTTAGTACAGTGACTTAAGTTAAGCCACTTGACATACTTCTGCAATATGGCCCTGATCGGTTCAGATTTGAATATAGTTGTCAAATAGACCGATTTCTCGGTTTTAGGTTTTGGGGCCATAAAAGGCGCATTTATTGTCCGATATCGCTGAAATTTGAGACATTGAGGTAAGTTAGGCTCTTCGAAGTCCTTCTTCAATTTGGACTAGATCGGTCCAGATTTGAATATAGCTGCCATATACACCGATATCGCGATTTAAGGTCTTGGCCCCATAAAAGGCGCATTTATAATCCGATTTCACTGAAATTTGATACAGTGACTTATGTTAGGCTTTTCGACATCCGTGTCGAATATGGTTCAGATCGGTTTATTTTTAGATATAGCAAGTGTACTTTTAGTATTTGGTTCAAATCGGAACATATTTTGATATAACTGATATGGGACATAAGGTATGAAATTTTCACCGATTTTTGATGAAAGGTGGTTTACATATATTCCCGAGGTGGTGGGTATCCAAAGTTCGGCTTTTTACTTCTTTCCAATTTTAGTGGGCTTTGTCTCTAAGCCAAAAAAATGTATGTGCCAAATTTCAAGAGGATCGGATGAAAATTGCGGACAAAATAACATGGACAGAAAGACGGACACAGCTAAATCGAATCAGAAAGTGATTCAGAGTCGATCGATATACTCATCAAAGGGTTTAGCTCTCTTTCTTCCAAGTGTTATAACCAAATGCTCTAAACTATAATACCCTGTACCACAGTAGTGGTGTAGAGTATAAATATAGGCAAACCCATATCTTTATAATAAAGCTAAATTTTTCCGTTTTAACAAAAAATTATAGGCGTTTAATTTCATTAAAAATATCACAGCTCCCGCTTTTTAACCTTTTTTTGATAAAGTTTTGCATTTCATACTCATTTCTATCTAAAATTCCTTTAACAATCAAACACCACTGATAAAACTGTTGCATTTTGCAGATAATAGTGTTTTCAGTGCCTGATAACACAGTGCTTCAATGTAGATACTGCTGTTTTTAACGGTTCACTGCTACAAGTCTGTTATTGCTACTAACATGCTAATAACATTCAAATGTTATATGATTTGTGGGTGGACTGCAGTATGTGGATGGTAAATGTTTGTATGTGTATGTGAGTGTGTGTGTGTTAAAGTCAATAACACTGCTGGGGGTGGTGGTGGGTGTGCCTAAATTATGTCTATTGGTATTTTTGAGTGGCTTATAATTTATTGACAACTTTTCACCAAGCTGCAAGCGAGAGCATGTCATTTTAACAATATTTTTTTTTGCTCCCACCTAAACGATAAAGTGCATTAACTGCTTTGAGAAGCTTGCTACAGAGGCATGATTTTGATACTTTTACTTAGTGCTGATATTTTCTTTTCTCACGTCTGATTTTGTTTTCTTCTTCTTTTTTGCTAAAAATTCTGTCATTTCATATTTGCCCCATTTTCAATGACTTTGATGATATGCACCCATCATTCGATGTCGATATTTGCTGATGGCTGTATGTGTGTGTGTGTGTGTGTGTGCTGAGGACAGGTTAATGGTTATGATGTATTGGGGTTGCGTATCACGGAAATTGCAAAATTGGTAAAATCCTCAGAAGCCCAAGTCACGTTGTTACTCTGGAATAGTAAATGCAACAGCGATGATTGTAGTCAAGAGGTAAGTGCATCAGATATTGTATGTAAGTGAGCATGACAGGTAATGGTGAGTGACATTACAAAGGAGTGTTATGCTAAGAGGAATTAAAATATGTATAATGGATTTTTTTCTACAAAAAATCACGAACAAAAACCAAAAAAAAAAATTAAATATATGAAATAAAATAAAATAAAATAAAATAAAATAAAATAAAATAAAATAAAATAAAATAAAATAAAATAAAACAAAATAAAATAAAATAAAATAAAATAAAATAAAATAAAATAAAATAAAATAAAATAAAATAAAATAAAATAAAATAAAATAAAATAAAATAAAATAAAATAAAATAAAATAAAATAAAATAAAATAAAATAAAATAAAATAAAATAAAATAAAATAAAATAAAATAAAATAAAATAAAATAAAATAAAATAAAATAAAATAAAATAAAATAAAATAAAATAAAATAAAATAAAATAAAATAAAATAAAATAAAATAAAATAAAATAAAATAAAATAAAATAAAATAAAATAAAATAAAATAAAATAAAATAAAATAAAATAAAATAAAATAAAATAAAATAAAATAAAATAAAATAAAATAAAATAAAATAAAATAAAATAAAATAAAATAAAATAAAATAAAATAAAATAAAATAAAATAAAATAAAATAAAATAAAATAAAATAAAATAAAATAAAATAAAATAAAATAAAATAAAATAAAATAAAATAAAATAAAATAAAATAAAATAAAATAAAATAAAATAAAATAAAATAAAATAAAATAAAATAAAATAAAATAAAATAAAATAAAATAAAATAAAATAAAATAAAATGAAATGAAATAAAATAAAATAAAATAAAATAAAATAAAATAAAATAAAATAAAATAAAATAAAATAAAATAAAATAAAATGAAATGAAATGATATGAAATGAAATGAAATAAAATAAAGTAAAATAAAATAAAATGAAATAAAATAAAATTAAATTAAATTAAATTAAATTAAATTAAATTAAATTAAATTAAATTAAATTAAATTAAATTAAATTAAATTAAATTAAATTAAATTAAATTAAATTAAATTAAATAAAATAAAATAAAAACAAATAAAATAAAATAAAATAAATTAAAATAAGTTCGGCCGTGACGAACATTGGATACCCACCACCATGGACAAATTAACCATCCTTTTTTATAAGAATTTCACCACCATATTCATAGTAATATGCTAATGGGGGCTGGTCTGGAACATAATTCATTCATGTCCCGAGAACTGATATAAGTCGCAGTTTCACCGAAAACGGACAATAATTCCGCTTTTTATGGGATTAAGACCATAAATTGAAAGATTGGTCTATATTACAGTCACATCTAAATAAAGTCTGATCTGGACCATATGTTGTTTGGATAACAAGTGGCTTAAAACAAGTCACTGGTTAAAATTTCATCGAAATTGGGTAATAAAAGCAGCTTTTATGGGCTTTAAACACTTAATCTGCAGATCGGTCTATATGGCAGCTATATCTAAATATTGTCCGATCCGAAATATATTCGAGTCGCATCTCGGAAGGCTTAAAACCACTCACTATTTAAAATTTTAGCGAAATCAGATAATAATTGCGGATTTCATGGACATAGGATCCTTAATCGGCAGATCGGTGTATACGGCAGCTATATCAAAATAAAGTCTGATTTGAACCATATTAGAGTCGCATGTTGGGAGGCTTAAAACACATCACTAATTAAAATTTTAGCGAGATCGGATAATAATTGCGGATTTTATGGGCTTAAAACCCTCAATCGCCAGGTCGGTTTATATGGTAGCTATATCTAAATATTGTCCGATCTGGACTATATTTAAAGAAGATAGCGTAAGGCTTAAAACAGCTCACTGTTCCAAGTTTCAGCGAAATCGGGTTATGAATGCAGCTGCCATATAAACCGATCTTGGATCTTGACTTCTTGAGCCACTAGAGGGCGCAATTCTTATCCGATTTAGCTGAAATTTTGCATAAGGTATTTTGTTTCGGTTTCCAACTACTGTGCTTAGTATGCTTAAAAACCGTCAAACCGGATTTAGCTGTCATAAAACCGATCTGGGGTCTTGACTTCTTGAGCCTCTAGAGGGCGCAATTGCTATCCGATTTGACTGAAATTTTGCCTGAGGTATTTTGTTATGATTTCCAATTAATGTGCTAAGTATGGTTACAATCGGTTCAGAACCTGATATAGCTGTCATATAAACCGATCTGGGATATTGACTTCTTGAGTCTCTAGAGGGTGCAATTATTTTGCGATTTGGCTGAAATTTTTATCAACGGCTTTTTCATGACCTTCAACATATGTGTCAAATATGGTCTGAATTGGTCTAAAGTCTGATAGAGCTCCCCTATAAACAGATCTCCCTATTTTACTTCTTGAGCCCCTCAAGGGCGCAAATCTTATTCGATGTGGCTGAAATTTTTCACAATAACTTCTACAGGTCTCCAATATTCAATTCAATTATGGTCCCAATCGGACCACAATAAAGAAATACCGGGAAAATAACTAGGTATCTGCGATCCATGGTGGAGGGTATACTAGATTCGGCCCTGCCGAACCTAGCACGCTTTTACTTATTTAGCCTACAACCTATTCTTAGTTATCCTCTAATTTTCTTTAATCTCTTTTACTTTAGAGTTTATGTGCTGCTCCCATGCCACGTTCTCTGCAACGCCTTTCTGCTGTCGTCCAATGTGTGCTTAGTGTCCTGGAATGTCCTGTATGTTTGGATACCATAACGCCACCAGCCATGCAGTGTCAAAATGGTCACTTGCTTTGTGTCCATTGTCGCATACGTGCCGAAAGTTGTCCTATGTGTCGTGATCGTTACTATCCACGACCGGCTTTAATTGCAGAGCAACTCCAGACGGCCATAACCAATGCGTTCAATTTGTGCCGCAACGAAGATAAAGTGAGGCAGAAAATCTTTGGACGTCATAATAGACAACTACAGATGGTTAAGACAACATTGGCATGTACGGCAGCATGGAGAAGACGACAACTTCATAAATCTGAGGAAACATTATCATCGGCCTCCATGGAATTGGCTCAGGCCACCAGTCAACAAGGGGAAGAGGAAAGAAACACAACGGATTCTGCAGGAAGGATTGCGATACAAAAAGACAATACAAAGCCATCAAGGACCTGTAATAAATTTTTAACCAAATTGCTAAAATTCAAAGCATTTTCCATGGAAAATCTTGCAAATGAAAATTCAACAACAGCTCCATGGGCAACCACTAACAATTCAACGGGTGGTGCGATGCTAAGGACAGTCTTGGAGGACTCCGCAGCAGATACTTGGGAAAACGGTACCCAACATCGTCAATGTCAGGCAAACACAAATCAATTTGACAATTTTATTGCAACAACTGTTAGAGAATCGAACCACTTGTCCTTGTCACCAATGATGACGATGGGCATGACAACATCGTCGCACCAACATCCTACGGCCGACAATAAGCACTGGGGCCACATAAATTCAAATTCTGATTGTCGCAAACAAATGTTTTCAAATGGCATCAGGCATTTTTCATTATCGTCAAATGATTTAACCACTAATCCAACAAGCACACCAACAGCCATGGCGACAAGCGGCGGAAAGTCCATGGAAACGTTAAAACCAACGCCAAGTCCTTTGGCCACCAACTCTGCAACGATGCGCAATGCCAACAGCATTTCGCCAATTTGGTACCGACAAAGACCATATCGAAAATATAACAACTACTCGGCACAATCACTACCACCACGGGCTTTGAGGCCAGAGCCAGAGGAACCTCTGAAAAGTGATGATATTGAATCATCCTTGGATAAGGATGACATTTGTCACCATGCCACTGACACTGCTGCAGATGATGCTGTGAATGATGATGAGATTACTTCTGATTTTGTCTCACTCCACAATTCAACGGCCTCGACAATTTCATTGAAATCCTCCAGTTTGTCTTCCGCATCACCATGCACGGATTCAGGAATTAATTTTTAATATACTCTAAAGGAGGGAAACTTAAATGAAACACCCCCAAGGTTAAACCATAATCCTTATTGTTATTAAGAGCATAACGCTCTGCTCGCCCAACAAGTCTACCTTAACTTTTTCCCTTTGTTAATCGTTGTAGTAAAATCTTTTGTTAATCGTATGTTGCCAAAAAGTATTATTGAATAAATATTTTATACATTTTAGAGAAAATCTGTTAAGAAATACGATGACAAAGGCTCTTAAAGTGAAAAGCGGTTAATCCACATGTATGGGTCTATATCTGAATGTGAACCGATTTGTATGAAATTCAACAGCTATGTCGGGAGTCATAAGGGAGTTCTTTATGTCAACTGTGAATCGGTTAACAAATGACATATCTATTGCAATATTAGCCCTAATCGGACGAATATATATATACGGACGAATATATATTCAAATCCGCATAAAAGTCAAATTCTTCAACATCAGCCTTATTTGTGCCCATGCCCCGACGGAAGACAAAGACGAACAGACCAAGGATATTTTCTACGAGCGCCTAGAGAGAGAATGAGACCGCTGCCTCACCCATGATATTAAAACCGTTCTGGGAGATTTTAATGCGAAGATCGGGAAGGAAGACTGTCGGAAAATTTAGCCTCCACTAGATAACGACCAGCAATGGGTTGAGGCTAATAGATTTCACCGCGGCAAAAAACATGGTTGTTAGAAGCCACATGGCTGTCACCCGATCAAAACACGAGGAACCAAATTGATCACGTTGTAATAGATGGAAGGCATTCATCCAGCATGTTAGATGTACGATCGATCCGTGAAGCAAATATAGATTCGGATCACTACCTTGTTGCAGCAAAGGTTCGCACTCGTTTGAACATGGCGAGGAAAGTACGATCTGACACTACACTGAAGCTGGACATTGAAAAGCTGCAAACACAACAGACAGTAGCGGCATACTCTGCTCGACTGACCCAACTGCTTGATGAAAGCAGTTGGGTCAGTAGCAAACTATTGCCCACTCCATGGAAAATGCCGCGAAATCCATACATAGGCACCGGAAGCCTTCCTCAAGAAACCCATGGTACGACCAAGAGTGTCGAGATGCTACTGAAGCCAAGAAGGCGGCATATTTAACAACCCTGCAATCAATAGCAACGCGCCAGATGAAGGAGATGTATCAGGAGAGAGGAGAAACGTCTATTCCTCAGAAAGAAAAAGGAAATGGAAAGACGTGAGTGCGAGCGAATGGAGATGTACAGGAGTCAGAATGAAGTCCGGAACTTCTACCAAAGAATTAAACATCAAACCGATGGCTTTGGTGCGGACATCTCCTCCTGCAGAGACAAATTAGGAAATCTGGTAACTGACACAGATAACATCCTGAGGATATGGAAAGAAAATTTTACAAAACTGCTAGTGTCCGACGTTGGCGGCGAAAAGGATAACGCAGAAACAATCAATGATGATGGCATAGAATGTTTACCTCCTAGTCAGAATGAGGTCCATATAGCAGTGACCTGACTAAAGAACAACAAGGCAGCAGGAGCCGATGGGGTACCCGCTGAACTATTTAAAACCGGAGGCGACACGCTGTTAAGACGTATGCATGAGGTTATCTGCGCATTATGGCTAGAAAAACGCATACCCGATGATTGGAACCTCAGCATACTATGTCCCGTACACAAGAAAGGAGACAAGACGGAATGTGCCAACTACAGAGGAATAAGTCTCCTCCCCATCGAATACAAGATACTCTCGAGGGTACTGTGTGAAAGATTAACAACTAAAGTCAATGAGATAATTGGGCCCTATCAATGCGGCTTTAGACCTGGTAAATCCACCCTGGACCAGAAACTCACACTGCGCCAAATCCTGGAAAAGACCCAAGAAGGATAAATGAACACCTACCATATCTTTGTTGACTACAAAGTCATGGCATGGCATTTCAAGCAATGCCTGAGTTTGGTATCCCTGCAAAATTAATAAGACTCTGCAGGATGACACTTGCTGATACGCGTTCCTCAGTAAGAATAGGAAAGAATCTCTCCGAACCATTTAATACCAAACGAGGTTTCAGACAAGGAGAAGGAGCCTATCGTGTGATCTCTTTAATATCCTGCTGGAGAAGATTATACGAGATGCAGATGTGAATAGATATGGCGCTCTAATCACAAGAGGGCACATGCTACTCGCCTATGCCGACGATATCGATATCGTAGGTCGGTCACCGGAAGTAGTAACAGCAGCCTTTGAAAGAATCGAAAGGGAGTAAGTGAAGATGGGTCTGACAGCAAATGGAGATATGACGAAATGGATGGTTTCAACTCCCAAAAAGCTTTGCATAACTTTGAGACAATCAGCAACATTATCTACCTCGGCACCGTCGTAACCGAAACGAATCATACCAATTTTGAGATTAAGCGAAGAATAATACTGGCAAACAGAAGCTACTTTGAACTATATAAGCAGTTTAGAAACAAGGCCACCTCTCGACAGACGAAGATTACACTATACAAGACACTGATACTACCCGTGTTGCTATATAGTTCTGAAGCATATGTACTGGTGAAATCAGATGAGACAGTGTTTGGAGTGTTTGAGAGAAAGTTTCTTCGTAAAATGTATGGACCAGTTTGCGTTAATGGAGAATATAGGTAACGTATGAACCACGAGTTGTATGACGATGATAGCATAGTTACGCGCATCACGTTGGCTAGGTCATATTGTCAGAATGGATGAAGAAGCTCCAGCAAAGAAGTCTTTTGAAGGCAAACAAAGACACCTCGAAACTTGGTGTCAGAGATTTTAGAATGAGCGCGGAAGATCAAGGCGTTTGGAACGCTATTCTACGTGCGGCTAGTGGAACAAATATTCTGTCATAGCCAATTAAAGTAAGTAAGTACATTCAAATCTGAACAGATTTCGACCAAAATTCGAACATTTTGTAGAAGTCGTAGAAGAAACAATAATGCAAAGTTTTGAGAAGATCGTTAGAAATATGTGGTTACAAGGGCTCTAGAAGTGAAAGTCAGGCAATAGATATATATAGGAGCTATATCTGTATCTGATACGATTTCTATCAAATTCATCAGTAACGTCGAGACTCCCTTGTGTCAAATTTCGTGAGAATCGGTTAACAAATGACAATACTATTACAATATAACTCCAAATAGATCTAGCCTGTCTGTTGAAATCACGATACAGTCTTTAAAAATAGAGATATTGAGCTGAAACTTTGCACAGACTATTTTTTTGTCCATATGCAGGTTAAGTTCGAAGATGGGCTATATCGGACTATATCTTGATAAAGCCCCCATATAGACCGATCAGCCGATTTAATGTCTTAGGTCCATAAAATCCACATTTATTATCTGATTCCGCTGAAATTTGGGACAGTGAGTTGTCTTAGGCCCTTCGACACCCTTCGTCAATTTGGCTCAGATCGGTCCAGATTTGGTTATAGCAGCCATATTGACCGATCCTCCGATTTAGGGTCTTAGGCCCATAAAAGCCACATTTATTGTCCGATTTTGCTGAAATTTGGGACAGTGAGTTGTGTTAGGCTCTTCGACATCTTTCTTCAAATTGGCCCAGATCTGTTCAGATTTGGATATAGCTGACGTATAGACCGATATCTCAATTTAAGGTCTTTCGCCCATAAAAGGCGCATTTCTTGTCCAATTTAGCCAGATTTTGGAACAGTGAGTTGTGTTAGGCCCTTCGATATCCTTCTTCAAATTGGCCCAGATCTGTTCAGATTTGGATATAGCTGACATATCATATAGCTCTCTCGATTTAAGGTATTGGGGCCATAAAAGACGCATTTATTGCCCGATGTCGCCGAAATTTCAGTCAGTTAGTTATGTTAGTCTCTTAGACATCCATCTTAAATTTGCCCAAGATTGGTCCAAATTTGCATATAGCTGCCATATAGACCGATCTCTCGATCGGTCTATATGGCTATCCATCCGCTGCTGGACTAAGCGGATGGATTGTTTGAGGTGCAGTCACAGTCACTATGGATTCAAATAAATATTTCATGCATTCTTCTGAATTTTATGCGTTATTTTTTATGAACTTCCCTATAGCTCATAAAGAATCACCCTTAATTTTGTTTGCTTGTCTTTTTGACAATTTTTATACCCTCCACCATAGGATGGAGGTATACCAATTTCGTCATTCTGTTTGTAACTCCTCGAAATATGCATCTAAGACCCCATAAAGTATATATATATTCCTGATTGTCATGAAATTTTAAGTGGATCTAGCCATGTCCGTCCGCCCGTCCGAGTGTCCGTCCACCCGTCCGACTGTCTGTCGAAAGCACGCTAACCTTCGAAGGAGTAAAGCTAGGCGTTTGAAATTTTGCACAAATACTTTTTATTAATGTAGGTCGGTTGGAATTGTAAATGGGCCAAATCGGTCCATGTTTTGATATAGCTGCCATATAAATCGATATTGGGTCTTGACTTCTTGAGGCTCTAGAGGGCGCAATTCTTATCCGATTAGGATGCAATTTTGCACGACGTGTTTTGTTATGATATCCAATAACTGTGCCAAGTATGGTTTAAATCGGTCCATAACCTGATATAGCTGCCATATAAACCGATCTTGGGTCTTGACTTCATGAGCTTCTAGAGGGCGCAATTTTCGTCCGATTTGACTGAAATTTTGCAATTGGTGTTTTGGTATCAGTTCCAATAGCTGGGCTAAGTATTATTTAAGTCGGTTCATAATCCGGTATAGCTGCCATATAAACCGATCATGGGTCTTGACTTCTTGAGCCGCTGGAGGGTGCAATTCTGATCCGATTTGTCTGTAACTTTGCATGAGGTGTTTTGTTATGACTTCCAACAACTGTGCTTAGTATGGTTCAAATTGGTCCATAACCTGGTTTAGCTGCCATATAAACCGATCTTGGGTCTTGACTTCTTGAGCTTTTAGAAGGCGGAATTCTTATCCGATTTGACTGAAATTTTGCACATAGTGTTTTAATATCACTTCCAACTACTGTGCGATGTATAGTTCAAATCGGCCCATAACCTGATATAGCTGCTATATAAACCGATCTTGAGTCTTGACTTCTTGAGCTTTTAGAAGCGCAATTCCCATTCGATTTGGCTATAATTTTGCACGTGGTTTTTTGGTATCACTTCCAACACTTATTCGAAGTATCGTCCAGATCGGTCCATACCGTGGTATAGCTGTCATATAAACCGATCTGGGATCTTGAGTTCTTGAGCATCTAGAGAGTGCAATTCTCATTTCTCTCCTGAGATTGGATTGAGGCTATCAAAATACCAATTGAAGAAAACTTCAAATTGAAAATTCGGACTAACAGCATAGTCGCATTCGTCAATTACTCATTATACAAAATTTAAAATTTTTTGTGAATTTTAGAAAACTTTGGTATTTTCAATCTCATTTGACATAACAGCCACATTTCAAGACGATTGGATGTAAATTGCGAAGTGTGCTTTGTACACAAATTTACATGGGCAGACAGTCGGACGGACGGACAGACTTGCGAACATAGCTAAGTCGAAGTAGGAAATGATTCTCAGACATCCGGTGTACTTATCAATGGGTCTACCTCTCTTTTTAGTGGTTGTTACAAACAAAATCACCAAGTTAGAACAAATTCACCTTAGTAATGGTGTAGGGTATGATTAGAGTCGCCTCATCTTAATCTGCCATAAAGAGGCCAAGCATCCCCTTCATGCTGGAACGACACACTCCCATTAGAGAAAGAGAATTTGGCCTACTTTCATATCCAGTAGGTTTCTTTCGTTTCCTGATGGATGAAGATTATTAAGATCTCCAACGGTTGGCATGTTCGTCTACTTGCGTTATTCTATTGTCTTCTGACTGTGGACTTGTTTTGGGGGGGTTCACTCACGGCACGTATAAGTCAAGGTCCCTGGTGTCACTAGGAAAAAAAACTTAAAATGTTTGTATCTTCTTAATTAAAAGCGCAAAACAAATCAACTAAGGGAAACATTTTTAACAATAATTAGGAAATAGAACTAATTTCATTACCCCTTTTAAAGAAATGCCTTTTGATTAGCAAATGTTTTTCATAGAAAACTTTCGAACGTGCAATGTAGTTGATTAAAAATTTACTGTAACTACAAAAAGCTCTTTGGTAAATTGCATTTTTCCCTCCCTCTCCCACTCTCTTCCCCCTCCTGCCCTTTGGCTTGTTAAAAATGAAAAGTTAAGTAAATACAAACAATGTTCAGTAACGTCCATTTCAATCATCGTTTTGTGATTTCAGGCCACACTGATTGGACTGCAAGCAGGGTGCAACATAATTATTTTGCAATTCTCCTGCAACTGACAGGGAGGAGGACAACAACGGATGACGACGAGAACGACTACAATGACATGCATCGACGATGGCTTTCTTCAAAGTGATGTAAGAAATTTCTAAAGAATTAATAAAAAAAAGGCTCCCCATGGAGGACAGTTTTTTGTTGCAGCTTATGAAGCG
Organism: Stomoxys calcitrans; assembly: GCF_963082655.1. Classification (NCBI taxonomy): domain Eukaryota; kingdom Metazoa; phylum Arthropoda; class Insecta; order Diptera; family Muscidae; genus Stomoxys; species Stomoxys calcitrans. Next base: position 29,937,173 of record NC_081553.1, on the reverse strand, counting down.
TGTCAGCAAATGCAAGTCAAGTACTTGCCGAGATTGCACAAAGATGAAGTTTAAAGTAAATGAAAATTTCCTTTTTTTGTCTTGGCCCTAGAAGCAAAAGAGCGTACACTTACAAAGTGCATTGAGTAATCTAGCAAAGGAACAGTTTTGCTTTTTAAGTCACTTGCAGCTTGCAGTAATTCTTTTGTCGAAGTGATGATTTAATAACAACGCTTAGCTGGCATACATTCATAACCACTTACTGTCTTCCTTTTGAAGCCGATTTGCACCAACATCATGGACATCTTCTCTTCGTCATATTGAAGAACAGAATTGAAGTCATTTTGTAGCCGTTCCATTTAAATGGAATTTCAAACGCATTCTATTTCATCAGCATTGCAACAAGGCTTTGAGAGAAGTTTTTCTTTTGTGCTTTCAAAATTATTTGTTAAAGCATCCTAAGGAAAGAGGGAAGGACATAAAAGGCTTGTTAAGACTTTAATAACTAAGAAAAATATCAAAATATTATGCAAAATATTTGTTAAATCGACAGACCCACCGGATCTTTACGTGGAGTTTATCTTAGCACCTTAACATATTTAAAATGAATGGAACCATAGATAATAGTAAATGACACTCATTTACAAATACATGTAATCATAGGATGGGAGTATACTAACTTCGTCATTCCGTTTGTGTCAAATCGATATATTAGTCCATAACCACATATACGTTCTTGATATCCATGACATTTTATGTCGATCTAGTCATGTCGGTCCATTTTGTCTGTCTGTCGAAAGCATCCAAACTTTCGAAGGAGTAAAGGTAGACGGCTGAAATTTTGCACAAATACTTCCTAAGTTGGTCGGTTGGGATTGTAAATGGGCCATATCGGTCCATGTTTTGATATAACTCCCATTTGAAATTATCTCTAGATTATATTTGTTGAGCCTTCAAGATCAAGCTGACAAAATATTGATGCCAATATCGATATCAAATTTTTTGCAAAATTAAACAAAAACAAGTAAAAGCGTGCTAAGTTCGGCCGGGCCGAATCTTATATACCCTCCACCATGGATCGCATTTGTCGAGATGTTTTCCCGGCATCTCTTCTTAGGCTAAAAAGGATATATGAAAAGAGTTGCTCTGCTATTAAAACGATATCAAGATATGGTCCGGTTCGGACCACAATTAAATTATATGTTGGAGACCTGTGTAAAATTTCAGCCAATTCGTATAAGAATTGCGCCCATTGGGGCTCACGAAGTAAAATAGAGAGAACGATTTATATGGGATCTGTATCGGGCTATAGACCGATTCAGAACATAATAAACACGTTCGTTGATGGTCATGAGAGGATCCGTCGTACAAAATTTCAGGCATATCGGATAGGAATTGCGACCTCTAGGGGTCAAGAAGTCAAGATCCCAGATCGGTTTATATGGCAGCTATATCAGGTTATGAACCGATTTGAACCTTATTTGACACAGTTGTTGAAAGTAAAAAATAAAATACGTCATGCAAAATTTCAGCCAAATCGGATAGGAATTGCGCCCTCTAGAAGCTCAAGAAGTCTAGATCTCATATCGGTTTATATGACAGCTATATCAGGTTATGGACCGATTTCAACCATACTTGGCACAGTTGTTGGATATCATGACGAAATACTGCGTGCAAAAATTCATTCAAATCAGATAAGAATTGTGCCCTCTAGAGGCTCAAGAAGTCAAGACCCAAGATCGGTTTATATGGCAGCTATATCAGGTTATGAACCGATTTAAACCATACTTGGCACAGTTGTTGGGTATCATAACAAAACACGTCGTGCGAAATTTCATTCCAATCGGATAAGAATTGCACACTCTAGAGGCTCAAGAAGTCAAGACCCAATATCGGTTTATATGGCAGCTATATCTGGTTATGGACCGATTTGAACCATACTTGGCACAGTTATTGGATATTATAACAAAACACGTCGTGCAAAATTTCATTTCAATCGGATAAGAATTGCGCACTCTTGAGGCTCAAGAAATCAACACCCAAGATCGGTTTATATGGCAGCTATATCAAAAAATGGACCGATTTGAACCATACTTGGCACAGTTATTGGATATCATAGCAAAACACGTCGTGCAAAATTTAATTCCAATCGGATAAGAATTGCGCACTCTAGAGGCTCAAGAAGTCAAGACCCAAGGCAGCTATATCAAAACATAGACCGATATGGCCCATTTACAATACCAACCGACCTACACTAATAAGAAGTATTTGTGCAAAATTTCAAGCGGCTAGCTTTACTCCTTCGGAAGTTAGCGTGCTTTCGACAGACAGACGGACGGACGGACGGACAGACGGACGGACATGGCTACATCGACATAAAATGTCGCGACGATCAAGAATATATATACTTTATGGGGTCTCAGACGAATATTTCGAGTAGTTACAAACAGAATGACGAAATTAGTATACCCCCCATCTTATGGTGGAGGGTATAACAAGTAAAAAGGCATTAAGTTCGGCCGGGCCGAACTTTGGATACCCACCACCTCGGGTATATATGTCAACACCATTTCGTTACAATCCGGTGAATTGGATAACTTAAGCACCCAAATTCGGCACGGACATTGAGTGGTCTACTATATATGTCACAATTCAATATTGTAGAACAAAATATTGATTTTTTGGCAGATATATCCAACTATAACCGATCTCAACCATATTAAGGTCGGATATCGCGAAAGTTAAAGTTTTCAGCGAAATCGGGTAATAACTGAAGCTTTTATGGCCTTCAGACCCCTTATCGGCAGATCGGTCTATATGGCAGCTATATCCAAATATATTCCGATTTGAACCATATTTGGATCGGATTTTGGGAGGCTAAAAGTATCCTACTGTTGCAAATTTCAGTGAAATCGGGTAGTAAATGAAGCTTTGATGGGCTTCAGACCCCTTATGGGTAGATCGGTCCATATGGCAGCTATATCTAAATAAAGTCCGATCTGTAACATATTTGGGTCGGATGTTGGGAGGCTTAAAACTGCGCACTATTCCAAACTTCAGCGAAATCGGATAAAAAATAAAACTTTTATGGGCTTCAGACTCTTAGTCGGGAGATCGGTCTATATGGTAGCTATATCTAAATAAGGACCGATCTAATCCATATTTATGTCAGATGTTGCAAGGCTTAAAATAACCCCCTGTTTTAAATTTCATCGAAATCGGATAATAAATAAAGCTTTTATGGGCTTCAGACCCTTTATCGGGAGATCGGTCGATATGGTAGCTATATCTTAATAAAGTCCGATCTGAACCATATTTAGATCAAATGTCAGAAGGCTTAAAAAAATCCATTTTTTTAAATTTCAGCGAAATCGGGTAATAAATAAAGCTTTTATGGGCTTCAAACCCTTTATCGTGAGATCGGTCCATATGGTAGCTATATTCAAATAAAGTCCGATCTGAACCATATTTAGATCAAATGTCAGAAGGCTTAAAAAAATCCAGTTTTTTAAATTTCAGCGAAATCGGGTAATAAATAAAGCTTTTATGGGCTTCAAACCCTTTATCGTGAGATCGGTCCATATGGTAGCTATATTCAAATAAAGTCCGATCTGAACCATATTTAGATCAAATGTCAGAAGGCTTAAAAAAATCCAGTTTTTTAAATTTCAGCGAAATCGGGTAATAAATAAAGCTTTTATGGGCTTCAGACCCTTTATCAAGAGATCGGTCTATATGAACGCTATATCTAAATATGAACCGATCTAATCCATATTTAGGTCAGATGTCGGAAGGCTCAAAATAACCCACTGTTGCAAATCGGATAAAAAATAAAGCTTTTATGGCCTTCAGACCCTTTATCGCGATAAAGGTCTATATGGCAGCTATATCTAAATATGAACCGATCTAATCCATATTAAGGACAGATGTCGGGAGGCTTGGTCCGTTCAAGAACTTAACCAGCGTGCATCAAAAAGACTTATCTGTGCCAAATTTCTGCTCAATATCTCAATTTTTGAAGGCTCTAGAGTGATTACAGCAGACGGACGGACAGACACACGAACATCATTTAATCGTCTTAGAATTTTACGACGATCCAAAATATATATACTTTGTAGGGTCGGAAATTGATATTTCGATGTGTTGCACACGGAATGACTAAGTGAATATACCCCCTATCCTACGGTGGTGGATATGATAAACTATCCGACACTGAATGTGTCCTTTAAAATATATTTCGTCTATAGAGAGCGCAATTTTCATCCGATTAGACTTACATTTTGTGCAATGATTTCTCTCATAACTTCCAAGTGACTTTATTAACCTTGGTTTTAATTTGTCTGTGCATTGATATTGCTTCTACATAAATCGATCTCCTGATTTTAACTTCTCATTTCCGTTTGAAATATAGGTGATGGGAAATTAACGATAGTATCGATACTATCGATATTTATCGATATATATGTTTATCGATAGTCGATATATATGTTTATCGATAGTTTGCCAGCTCTACTTCTAGAGAACGCAATTCTTATCCGAGTTTCCGAAAATTTTGTATGGTGACTTTCCTATGACCTTCATATGCATGCCAAACGTATGGCCTGAATCTGTCTAAACCCTGATATAGCTTCCACATAAACCGGTCTCTCGTTAGCACTTCTTGAATAAGCAGGTTTTGTCTGATTTGGCTGACATTTTGCCCAATGGTTTCTCTTATGGTATTCAATATACGTATAAAATATGGTCTGAATCAGTCCATGATTTGATATAGTTTCTATATAAACCAATCTGCCGAGTTGGGTGAAAATCACCAAACAGGCTTTAAAATTTGTTGATAACCGAAGGGGGTGGACCCTCCCCCGTTACCCCAAAAACACCACCCAAAATCAAAAGTGGACCAATAATGACAATATGGGTATCAAATGAAAGGTATTGAAGAGTAGAATGCGAATAAGGTATTAAAATCTGGGTCCAAGCACACAGGAAGGCGCCCTAACCCCAAAACTCCTCCAAGCAGACAAGTTGAAGGTTAATATCAATATGGAGCTCAAATAAAAGGTATTCGAAAGTAGATTACGAATCTTCAAATTCAAAATCTGATTAAAGTATAGGGGTCACACAAAATCCCGAAAACGCCCCAAATGGGCATATTAACCTATTATGACTATATGGGACTCAGTTGTTTGTTTGTTCCGTAGGTTCAAAAACGACTGAACCAATTTTCTTAAAATTTTCACAGATTGTGTGGTGTGGTAGGAAACATAGACTATATAATTTTTTGATTTTGGATGGGGGCGGACCCTCCCCATGCCCCAAAAACACCACCCAAAATCAAAATTTGGCCGATAGTCACAATACGGGTATCAAATGACAGGTATTAGAGATTAGAAAACGAATATCATGTTAAAACTTGGTTCCAAGTACTCAGCGGGCCTCCAAAACTCATATAAACAGATTTACTCAACGTTTATGTCAATATGGGACTCAAATAAAAAGTATTTGGCAGTAGAATACAAATATGGCATATAAAATTAGGTCCTAGTAATGGGAGGTCGCCCCACCCCCCAATACCCCCAAATAGGCACATTAGCCGACCATGACTATATGGGACTCAAATGAAAGGGACTTGGGAGTGAAAAACAAATTGAATATCGATTTTTGAGTCGAAATGTCTGAGGGGCCATTCCTCCCCTAAAAAGTGCTTCTCATTATCCTAGTTTTCAAAAAAATCAGACCTCGGTAATGCTATTTGTTTGAAATTTGCACTCTTACAGCCACCTAAAACAAAACATGGTTTCAAAAGTTGGGGTTGGGTGCCTCCCAAAATGCGGCAAATGGATATAGAGACCAATCACGACAATATAGAGCTTAAACCCTAATCGGACGTAATTACCGAACATTGCAATAATGTGACTTATATAAAAGCTATTTGGGAGTAGAGTACAAAATTGATACTCATTATTGAGGACAAAGACCCAGGGGTCCACTTCACCCTCAAACAGAACTAATTTACCAACCATGCCTATATGGGGCTCATATAAGTGTATTTGGAAGTGGGGCACGAAGCCTACATTTACCTTAAGGCCAAATGTCTGGGTGACCACCCCAACCCCAAAATACCCCGTGAACAGGAAATATTTACCAAGTGGTAATGTAGGACTCAAAGGAAAGGCATTAGGGAGTAGAGTAAAATTTTGCCCATAAATCGAGCAGGGGCAAACTTCGCACACATCAATGAGTGTTTACCGATTCAAGTTTAAACTCAATGATAAGGGACCTTTTTTGAAAGCCAAGTCCGAACGGCGTGCCGCAGTGCGATGCCTCTTTAGGGAGAATTGACATGCCCATACATGGCTTGGTACCTACCAAATTTCATCAGAATTAAAAGAGGATAACATCTGCTTATTTTTTTTTTTTTCAATATTCTTGCCAGGAGATGAGTTCAGGTGTTCAGCGTAATATATATCATCCACATTCTGGGCTAAGTGTCCCCACATTAAAAAGACATACGATTTTCTTGAAATTTTCACAGATGGTTTATAATGATCCCAATGGTGAAAATAGGGTACAAATTTTTTTTGACGTTCAAAGGGGGGCGAACGCTCCCTCTTACCATTATTTTCAGAAACTCAAAATCTAGGAGATGGGTGGTGCGATTTAAACAAAATTTTGTGTTCTCTTTTATAGTAACCTAGAAATAACAAGTAAAAAGGCGTTAAGTTCAGCCGGGCCGAACTTTGGATACCCACCACCTCGGGTATATATGTAAACCACCTTCCATCAAAATTCGGTGAAAATTTCATACCTTATACTCATATACCTCATACCGATCTGAACTATATACGACACGGATGTCGAAAATCCGACATAAGTCGCTGTGGCATATTTCAGTGAAATCGGATTATAAATACGCCTTTTATGGGGTCAAGACTTTAAATCGAGATATCGGTCTACATGACAGCTATATCCAAATCTGGACCGATTTGGGCCAAGTTGTATAAACATATCGAAACGCCTAACACAAAGCACTGTCTCAAATTTCGGCGAAATCGAACAATAAATGCCTCTTTTATGGACCCTAAACCTTAAAACGAGAGATCGGTCTATATGGCAGCTATATGCAAATCTGGACTGATCTGGGCAAAATTTAAGAAGGACGTCGAAGAGCCTAACCAAACTCACTGTGTCAAATTTCAGCGACATCGGACAATAAATGCGTCTTTTATGGCCCCAAAACCAAAAACCTAGGTATCGGTCTATATGGCAGGTATATCCAAATCTGGACCGATCTGTGCAATATTGCAGAAGTATGTCAAGAGGCTTAACTTAACTCACTGTTCCAAATTTCGGCGACATCGGGCAATAAATGAGCATTTTATGGGTCCAAAACCATAAATCAAGAAATCGGTCTATATGGGAGCTATATCTAAATCTGAACCGATCCGAACCAAATTGAAGAAATATGTCAAAGGGGCTAACACAACTCACTGTCCCAAATTTCAGCAAAATCGGATAATGAATGTGGCTTTTATGGGCCTTACACCATAAATCGGAGGATCGATCTATATGGCAGCTATATCCAAATCTGGACCGATCTGAGCCAAATTAACGAAGGATGTCGATGGGCCTTACACAATTCACCGTCCCGAATTTCATCAAAATCGGAAAATAAATGTGGCTTTTGTGGGCCTAAGACCCTTAACCGGAGGATCGGTCTATATGGCAGCTATATCCAAATCTGAACCTATCTGGGCCCATTTAACGAAGGAAGTCCAAGGGCCTAAGACAACTCACTGTCCCAAATTTCAGCGAAATCGGATAATAAATGTGGCTTTTATGGGCCTTAGACCCTAAATCGAAGGATCGGTCTATATGGCAGCTATATCCAAATCTGGACCGATCTGAGCCAAATTGACGAAGGATGTCGAAGGGCCTAACACAACTCACTGCCCCAAATTTCAACAAAATCGGATAACAAATGTGGCTATTATGGGCCTAAGACCCTAAATCGGCCGATCGGTCTATATGGGGGCTATATCAAGATATAGTCCGATATAGCCCATCTTCGAACTTAACCTGCTTATGAACAAAAAAGAATCTGTGCAAAATTTCAGCTCAATATCTCTATTTTTAAAGACTGTAGCGTGATTTCAACAGACAGACGGATAGACGGACGGACATATCTAGATCGTCTTCGATTTTTACGCTGATCAAGAATATATATACTTTATAGGGTCGGAAATGGATATTTCGATGTGTTGGAAATGAATATACCCCCATCCTTCGGTGGTGGGTATACAAATTTAGTATCCAAATTTCGGATGGGGCACCTAGGGGGGACGCCCCACCCCAAAACCAACCAAATATATGTATAGACCAATCACGACAATATGGGACTCATCTGAAAGGTATTTACGAGTAGAATACGAATCTGATATCAAAATGTGCGACCAAATGTTGGGGGGCCATCCCTCCCTAAAAACACCCCCAAACAGGACTTATTTACTGACCATCGCTCAATAGATGGTATTTGATTGTAGAATACGAATACGATATCCAAATGTGGAACCAAGAGTTTTGGAGGCCGCCACTCCCTAAAAAAAGAACACAAATTTACGAGCATAGCAATGTAGGGCTCAAACGAGAGGTCTTTGGAAGACCCCAAATCTAATATCAATATTCGGGATAAAGTTTTTATGGGGCCAACTTATCCCATAACACCACCCGAATAGGAAGTATTTGTAGACCATTGCAATATGGGGCTCAAGTAAGAGGTACTTTAAAGTAGAATACGAAGCTGGTATATATTTTCAGAGAAAGTCACTGAATGGCCGCCCTATCCCCAAAAACACCACACAAATCGGACATGTTTGCTGACTATGCAAATATGGGGCGCAAGTGAAAGGTATTTGGGAGTAGACTACGAATCTGATATCAACATTCGGGACCAACTGTCTAGGGGACGTCCCACCCCCATAATAACCATATTTGAGATTGGAAAACGAATTTGATATTCAACTTTAAGTCCAATGGCTATATGGGTTTCAAATAAATGATATTGGCAGTGGAGCACGATGCTGATTTATTTTCAGGGCTATGTGTTTGGGGGACAACCTCACTCCCCAAAACACACCTAAATCGGAAATATTTAACGACCAGGTCAATGTGGGGCTATTATGATAAGTATTGGGGAGTAGAGCACGAAATTGATACCCATTTTCGGGAAAATTTTTCTAGAGGTCTACCCCTTCCCAAAAACACCCCATAAACATCAATTATTTATTAACCATCGTTATATGGGGCTCAAGTAAAGGTATTTGGGAGTAGAATAGGAATCTGATATCCAGATATGGAGCCACGTATTTGGGGCACCACCCCTTCCCCAAGAGTACAAATATACCGACCAAATGAAAGGTATTTGGGATAAGAAAACGAATATGATAACCAATTTTGGGGCCAGGTAATTGGGGTACGCCTAACCCCTACTCTTTTCTCTAACCAATGGCCATATGGGGTTAAAATAAATGGTATTTGAGAGAGAAGCACTATGCGAATATTTTTTTCAGGGTTAAATGTCTGGGGAACATCTCACCCCGAAAACACCCATAAATCGGACATATATATTTTCGGGTCAAGGAAATATGGGACTCAAATGGAAGGTTTTTGGGAGTAGATCACGAAGTTCGTACCCACTTTCGATACCACGTTTCTGGGAGTCCACACCACCCCTAAACCCATCAACCGCCACCCTGGGATAATTCTGTTACATATAAAGTAAAAGAAGGTTCAGCTAGTCTTCTATATTTAGACTAGCTGAGTCCCATATTGTCCCGTTCGGAGCACATGTCCCTTTGGGGCAAATTTTGGGATGATGCAACCCACTTGGGAATAGACCCCCAAATTTTTATAAACGTTGCGCATTCTACTCTCAAGTACGTTTCGTTTATATCCCATAATATGCAGATCGGTCTACATGTCCGCTGGGGGTTGTTTTTGGGTTGGACCTGTCTCTAATTTTTTTATAAGTTTCGTATTCAATATACTTCCAATTACCTTTCATTATACCCACCACCGACGGATGGGGGTATATTCATTTTGTCATTCCGTTTGCAACACATCGAAATATCCATTTCCGACCATATAAAGTATATATATTCTTGATCAGCGTAAAAATCTAAGACGATCTAGACATGTCCGTCCGTCTGTCCGTCTGTCTGTTGAAATCACGCTACAGTCTTTAAAAATAGAGATATTAAGCTGAAATTTTGCATAGATTCTTTTTTTGTCCATAAGCAGGTTAAGTTCGAAGATGGGCTTTATCGGACTATATCTTGATATAGTCCCATATAGACCGATCCGCCGATTTAGGGTCTTAGGCCCATAAAAGCCACATTTATTATCCGATTTTGTTGAAATTTGGGGCAGTGAGTTGTGTTAGGCCCTTCGGCATCCTTCGTCAATTTGGCTTAGATCGGTTCAGAGTTGGATATAGCTGCCATATAGACCGATCCCCCGATTTAGGGTCTTAGGCCCATAAAAGCCACATTTATTATCCAATTTTGCTGAAATTTGGGACAGTGAAATGTCTTAGGTCCTTCGACATCCTCCCTCAATATGGGTTAGATCGGTCCAGATTTGGATATAGCTGCCATATATACCGATCCTCCGATTAAGGTCTTAGGCCCATAAAAGGCGCATTTATTGTCCGATGTCGCTGAAATTTAGGATAGTGAGTAAAGTTAAGCCCCTTGACATAGTTCTGTATTATCGCACAGATCGGTCCAGATTTGGATATAGCTGCCATATTGACCGATCTCTCGGTTTTAGGTTTTGGGGCCATAAAAAGCGCATTTGACACCAATACTGTCCCAATCGGTGGGTTTTGCGGTAGGGCGTCTCCCATCGTTATTTGACCCCAAAGTTCTGTACTAACTTTTCGTATTAAGGTTACCATAGGGGGATACAGAAATGTCGTTTTAATAGATGCTTCTATCTCCGAGATCTGGCGTCAGCCCCCATCGCGGACTTCACATAATAAAGTACACTGGGGGCCAAACTCTAGCATCTCTGAAAATTTCAATCGTTTCCGAGTGTACTGGGGACAAACGATTCAATCCTATTTTTAAAACTAGTTCAAGTTTTGGTCGGCTGTTAAAGCTTTGATTGTAAATGTACTGAAGCGTATTTAAAAATCGCTGCGAAAGTTATTCCTTAAAATTACAGAGTTGTATCTTAAAGATTTAGGTACAGCATTCCTTTCGAGCACCATAAATGTGCATAACTAAAAAGGATAAGAAAAAAACATGCGCTGAGCTCAAACTGCTCAAAATGCCTGTGATGAACCAACCAACCAGGCAGTCAGCCTTTGCTTGCTATTGCCATCAAATATTGAAAGTGTTGATTACATGTTGGAAACTCGATTAAGTGGTAATAATAGCGTAATGGATGCTGTCACGGAAACGGAAATGCAAACGTCACATAACAACGACTACAAATGGTTACAACGAATGTCTCCTTTTTCTCCCACTGCTTCCCATTTCACAATCACTTTCTTTCGTTGCCACTCCCTACAATTCACTTTGCCCCATGGCGGACAAACCAAATGGCGAAGAGTGTAGCAAGAGAATGCAACAAAAAAAAGCAAAGAACTGCAAACGGGTCAATTGTGCATTCTTTGGAGGCGAGATGCGACAACATGGCAAACAAGAGCCATTATCGAATACTGCCAACAACAGCAACAGCATTTTCCGCGAATTTTGTGGGAGACCATCAAAGGATGCGCACAGGCACAGGCCGAGGTCGAAATGAACATAAAAACGGGCAGGATGGCTTGGAAATAAATTTGGTGACACTGATGTTAGATAAAAAGAGACCTTAATGAAGACCTAAAATAAAAATATGCCTTTCCTTGGGGGGAGGAGAAGTTTAAATTTAAGTTGCATATTTTGAAAATGTTAAGAAGGAATTTTTAACTCTGTATTATAGCTGTCATGAAACAGTTTTTTTTTGCCTCGGCGAGTCAAGTTAAGATCCACTCAAAGCTCAATATTTCATCATCAATGGTACCTGAACACATGCGATTCCTTTGAGGGCAGGCTTAAAGAGGCTCTCGAGGTGAAAGTCGTAAATAGAGATCCTAGACCTCGATTCCGTTGGTTCAAATAGGTCACGAATTATGTCAACAGGAACCACAAGCGACGAAGTGAGACTGCACCACACATCATTTAACTTTAGAGAGCAAAGAAGAGGCTACGTCTTGCTACCAGTGTGCGGCTCCAACGAGCTGCTGAAAAGGAGTTGTCAAGTGCGTTGAAGCAGGACACTTAGAGTGGGAATACAAGGTACCTGGTAGAGTGGACAAGGCTTAAGAAGATGTATTTGGTTGCCCAAAAAGTAATTGCGGATTTTTCATATAGTCGGCGTTGACAAATTTTTTCACAGCTTGTGACTCTGTAATTGCATTCTTTCTTCTGTTAGTTATCAGCTGTTAGTTTTAGCTTGCTTTAGAAAAAAAGTGTAAAAAAGTATATTTGATTAAAGTTCATTCTAAGTTTTATTAAAAATGCATTTACTTTCTTTTAAAAAATCCGCAATTACTTTTTGGGCAACCCAATAAATAAGTCATGCAACACACATTGTAAGGATATTACAAGCCAATATGTACAGCAGTAATGATACACATGAAATTCGATCACAAAAAGTGGCAAAATATCCTGCCGACATCATAGGTTCTAGGTTTGAGGATCACTTGAAGACAAATTCCCTTGAGAGCACGAAATCCCTTAAGAGCACGTCGCAAAACAATAACAAGTTAAAGCGGCCGGGCCGAATCTTATATACCCTCCATCATGGATCGCATTGGTCGAGTCTTTCCCGGTATCTCTTTTTAGACAAACAAAGGATAAAAGAAAAACAAAGAATTGCTATGCTAATTGAATTGAATGTTGGAGACCACAGTAGAAGTCCATGTGTAAAAATTCAGCCAAATCGAATAAGAATTGGGCATTTTGGGGGCTCAAGAATTAAAATAGGGAGATCGGTTTATAGGGGAGCTAAATCAGGCTAAAGACCGATTTAGACCATATTTGATACCTATGTTGGAGGTCATGGGAGATGCCGATGTATAAAATTTAAAACAAATCGGATGATAATTACGCCCTCTTGAGGCTCAAGATGTCAAGATCACAGATCAGTTTGTATGGCAGCTATATCAAGTTATGGACCGATTTGAACCATATTTGGCACAGTTGTTGGAAGTCATAACAAAACACCTCACGCAAAATTTCAGCCCCATCGGATAGGAATTGCGCCCTCTAGTGGGTCAAGAAGTCAAGACCCAAGATCGGTTTATATGGCAGCTATATTAGGTTATGAACTGATTTCAACCATACATAACACCACTGTTGGAAGTCATAACGAAATACGTCATGCAAAATTTCAGCCAAATCGGATGAGAATTGCGTCCTTTAGAAGCTGAAGAAGTCAAGACCCCTGATCAGTTTATATGACAGCTATATCAGGTTATAAACCGATTTGAACCATATTTGACACAGTTATTGAATTTCATAACAAAACACCTCACGCAAAATTTCAGCCACATCGAAAAGGAATTGCGCTCTCTAGTGGGTCAAGAAGTCAAGACCCAAGATCGGTTTATATGGCAGCTATATTAGGTTATGAACTGATTTCAACCATACATAACACCACTGTTGGAAGTCATAACGAAATACGTCATGCAAAATTTCAGCCAAATCGGATGAGAATTGCGCCCTTTAGAAGCTCAAGAAGTCAAGATCTCATATCGGTTTGTATGGCAGCTATATCAGGTTATAAACCGATTTGAACCATATTTGGCACAGTTGTTGGAAATCATAACAAAACACTTTGTGCTAAATTTTAGCCAAATTGGACTAGAATTTCGTCCTCTAGAGGCTCAAGAAGTCAAGATCCTAGATCGGTTTATATGGCAGCTATATCAAAACATGGTCCGATATGGCCCATTTACAATTCCAACCGACCTACTCTACTCCCTCCAAAGTTAGCGTGCTTTCGACAGATAGACGGACGGACGGACAAGGCTACATCGACATAAAATGTCATGACGATCAAGAATATATTGGGTTGCCCAAAAAGTAATTGCGGATTTTTTAAAAGAAAGTAAATGCATTTTTAATAAAACTTAGAATGAACTTTAATCAAATATACTTTTTTACATATTTTTTCTAAAGCAAGCTAAAAGTAACAGCTGATAACTGATGGAAGAAAGAATGCAATTACAGAGTCACAAGCTGTGAAAAAATTTGTCAAAGCCGACTATATGAAAAATCCGCAATTACTTTTTGGGCAACCCAATATATTCTTTATGGGGTCTTAAAAGAATATTTCGAGAAGTTACAAACAGAATGACGAAATTTGTATACCCCCATGCTATGGTGCAGGGTATATAGAAGTAACCTCGAAAAAAAATATCTAAGTTAGTATTGGTACATACCACGTCTCTAATTTTGTTCATGTCTGGTATTATATTGCACTTTTTCTCCCTAGCAGTCCACCAAGCCACTGAAGCGTAAGTAGGTGTTGGTGTAATCACGCTCCTATTAAACCAGTTGACTATCCTCGGATTCAGGCACCATTTCGAACCTATAGACCGTCGATATAGTGCCTAACATCTGTGAGCCTTCTCATTACCCTCCTGAATGTGATACTTCCATTTCAGTTTCCTGTCTAAGATCACACTCAACTATTTGACCCTGTCAGTTATCGAAATCGTCTTATTGAGAAAATGTGGTGCTTTAAATTGGCCCACCTCGTGAACAGGCATATTTCAGTCTTCTCTGGGTTAACGTTGAAACCTCTGGGTCTAGCCCAGTCTTAGGTCATATGCAAGATCCTTCCGGCCCTTCTGCATAGCTGGTTCGGATCGTTACCCCTTAGAAGTATTATAACATGGTCTGCATCGCCGTAATGACCTATTACGGCGTGGCACAAGGCACGCCACAGGGAGGCACCGTGTGACGTGCCCTGTGCCACTTTCTCCCTTTTATTTATGCCATGGGACACATAATTTATCTGTACCTTAGCATATAATTTATCCAGCCTCTAAGGACGGGGTCCACCCGTTACTGTTCTAAGGATTGGATCAGTGTGTCGATCCGCACATTGTTAAAAGGCCCCTCGATATCTATGCAAACCGCCAGTGTGTACGTTTTGGCATCGAAGGATTCTTGTATTTTATGCGCAACCTCCTACAGGGCAGGGTCCACCGACTTTCCCTTGAAATAGGCATTCTGTTTGTATTTGAACAGTTCGCTGGATGGCCTACTCTTTAACATGGTGTCCACAATACGTTCCATGGTTTTGAGTAGAAAGCACGTAAGGCTTATAGGTCTATAGGCCTTTGGTGTCCCATAACTTGCCTTTCCGGGCTTGGGTATAAATACCATCCTGGCCTCCTGCCAAGCTTTCGGAGCATATGCGAGTCCCAGCCACGCTGTGAAAATAGTGGCCAGATAGTCGGCCTCCTTCTATAGTAAAGCCGGAAATATTCCATCAGGTCCGGGTGACTTAAATGATTTGAAGCTCCTCAAGGATTGCTTCACCATAAATTCCGCAATTACAAACCTTCGATCAGATTCCAAGATTGCGATGTCTCCGTGACTCCCGTCGTATCCTGTGAAAAATTTTCATCAGAAGCCTCAACATGTCCGCCGCTGTCTCTTCTCTCACTCCCATGTCGTCTACTAAAGTTTCAGTTTAGACATCGTTGAGGGAAACTTTTCAGCGTCATTACCGCTATCGAGCTTCCAGGAGGCACTTTTTGCCGCTCTGGTAATCTTATTGTATTCCTAGAGCCATGTGTAATACACATCCCAATAAATAATATGACGTGCTCTGTAAAAAGTCTGCGGACCTCTTTCCCAATATTGCAAAACTCCCCGGTCATCCAGAGTTTTCTTGGGCCGATTTCCTTTCCCGAAGAGGACCCCACCAGTGCAGTCGTAATCCTGACATTTTCGTCTATATCTTCTATGCTTGGACAATCTTACTTATCTTGCCCAAGTCTTCTTCTGAGTAGCCTTCCGAATTTTGTCTAGTTATTCCCGAAAGCTTATCGGATTGGGCGCTGGCAGTGCTATTCTAAACCTAATGTAGCGATGGTCAGAGAAAGAGTGTACCCTCCAATCCTAAACCTCATCGATAAGATTTCCCGAACATATCGTCATATTTAATAACTCCTCCCTAATCCTATTAACAAAGGTAGCAGTGTAACCAATATTAAGTGCAATATGGGCGCTTGTATTCAAGAACTCTGTCGGGGATTTGCCCCGCTTATTAGTGTTGGTACTACCTCACGAAATGTGGTGAGAGTTCGCATCGTACCCTTTTAGTACCTCGTTTTCTGTCTGTTTTGTTTTCCTCACCAGCCGTTGCAGCTCCGACGTGGGTATCGGTATCGGAGAGTCGTAAGGCAGATAAAGTGATGCCAGGTGTGCATCATCGACACCATATCTCACCACTGTTGCAACTCTGGAGAAAATATATAATTCAAATTTTTATGACAAATAACCCGGGTCCTCGGCCGAGTACCAGCGTTAGCATAGAATAATTGGTAGTTGATATGGTTCAGTCCTGAAACTTTGTTCTGGGTCGTGCATAATTCCTGAATTAAGGCAATATGTAGCTTGCCCTTGCTGATTTTCTCCATCAGAGCGCGTAATGCAGTCTCGCTCCGGTGGAGGTTTATCCGGATTACCTCAATCATTGGTCCTCCAGTAAATGGGCATCTTGGGAAGTAGGTTATGATCTCATCGTCTGTTCCCTGTACTTTAGACTGCATTGACTTTCCTGTCTCAGCACTGCCTGAAGTCATCGTATTAGGTTCATTACCTATCCTAGTCCTCCGACTCTTTATAAAGTCGTCAGGTCCCTGTTCGTTAGGTTTTTTGGAGTTTCAGTTCCCAGTACTGCCTGATGTTTCAATACTGGGATCTTTGCCTATCTTAGTCTTGCAAATCTTAAGTAAAAGGGCTTCTTGGGAGTAGGTTGTGAGACTCCTGTCGCTGCGCTCCCTAATGTTTCAATATAAGGATCTTTACCTATTGTAGTCTTCCGAATCTTAAAGTCGGTGACGGATATGTCGTCGGTTCTCTGTTCGTTAGGCTGTATTGGGTCTCTCGCCACTGAACTGCCCGATATTTAAGTATTAGGATCTTGGCTTATCCTAGTCTTTCCAATATGAGAAAGGGGGTGATTGTCTGGTCGTCAGCCGCCTATTCGTTGGGCGTTTTTAAGTCACTTGCCACTGCAAGGCTTAATGTCTCAATATGAGGATCTCTGCATATCCTAGTATTCCCAATCTTGAAAAAGACAGCCTTGCTTCCGTAGTGCGCCATGCTTTTAATCTTAGCCAAACTACTTACGGAGACTTGATCAATGCCAGCTACATGGAGAGTACCTTCCTCCTTTTCCTCCTTGTGGAAGACCGCCCACTTCTCTAAGACCAAACCTTGGTTTTGTTTGCCCATGAATCACAACATGCGTTCCGTCGCAAATTTACTGCCCCATGCTTTAATGAAGACAGTCACCTTTATGAGCTGGGGATGTCCATGTTTCGAGCTTTGCGCCCTCCCAGGAAGTGTGATTACCTCTGACGAGCTGTTTGACGGTATCAATAGATCCGCCGATGCAAAACGCAGCGTAAAGACGTTCCCTCTATACTCGCAGCTCATCATAGGTATGGATGGACCCTCTACCAGCGTAAAGACGTTCCCTCTATACTCGCAGCTCATCATTGGTATGGGTGGACCCTCTACAAAATTCCGCTCGTTAACTAGATACTCCACTTGGGACCGATGATCTGGTGGAATTCTACAGGATGCCCTGCCGATATTGATGACTGCATAAATTAGCTCATCTCTGTTGTGCTTCCATGCCACTCTGGCGTAACAGGATGGCTCCTTACCATTCTCAGCGACTATCTTCCCCTTGCGTGATGGCCTTGGCCTCCTTTTGGAAGTCACAGTCCTCACCATAAAGACTCAGGGGTCGTGCGCGCTTCCTTCATTCCTGTTCCGACTTTGTCTACCTCCGCAGAACACTGTCTGGAGTTTACATTGCGGGATGGCTGGCTTGGTTTTCCCGGAATACTTGAAAGCGGGGAGCTCTTTTTTAGCATTTTTTTTTTCTTTCCAGATTCCGTACAAGTGTTTGAAGTGTCAGTTCTATCCCTTCCCGCATTCTGCACTTTCGCCCAATTGCGCTCCCGGTACATACTCTTCTGTCTCCTTCGTCGTGCCCTGGGTCGCTTTTTCGGTATTCTTGAGAGCTTAGCAAGGCCATCGCTCCATCCAAATAGGCTTTACAAATTTTCTTTTTAGGTAGTACCCATTCCGGGTAAACAGGAGTGGGGGTCTTCCAGTTAGACGTGAAGTTGGGTTAGAGTGGCGGCCGCGTTGAGAAAAGAGAAGCGGTGAAGCCACTGGCGGAATTCCCTCAGTCGATGCTGTATGGATTCCCTCAGTCGATGCTGTATGGAGGAATAATCTTATTATTCCTCATAGAACGAGGAATAATAAGTTAGATGATGAGAAGGTAAACCCAAAAAAAAGAGTTAGAAAAAAAATAACGCAAGGGTAAATTTCGGGTATACAGAGACACTGGTTTTATTATGAGAGAAAGAGAAGAGGTGTTTTGCTCACCTTGCTGGGGTTGTAAAAGAAGTGTAGGGTTCATAAGTAAAAGAATTTCAGGTAAGCTTAAGTACTAAAAATGATTTAAGATTAGAAATTCACTATGGGTACATTTAGCTCTAATAGATATTTCCTTACGTGCTACAAATCCATTTACAATTCACAATTTGACTTCATATACTTCAATTCTACGATAGATATGTACTTAAATTAAAGGGACAAATTCAAATATGTCCACCGGAATACGGATATTTTTTCTGTGATGAGCGAAGCGCTCCACTCAACGGCTACTAAAGTAGCGCCTAGCGTGCTTTCCACAGACACACGGATGGACATGGCTAAATCGACTTAAAATGTCAAGACGATCAAGAATAGATATGCTGAATGGGGTCTAAGATCAATATTTCGAGGTGTTACAAACGGAATAGCGAAGTTAGTATACCTCCATCCTATGGTGGAGGGTATAATAACTGACAGAACTCTCCCAGTTTGCAACTGGTGATGTACAAGACGGTGTCGTTTCTAGTAAAGAGAGATCAGGTAGAGACTCTTAATAGAGCTGTCCTTTCATGTGGGTGCCAAAAAAAGGTCCAGATACTGCAGACGAAAATGTCGGGAAAAATCCCTACTCTCGGTACAAGGAATGGCGACTTGAAGGATTTTACCATTCTACAGGATAATGTTGGAGCCAGCAGAACTGTAATAATCACAAGTTCTACACTGGAAATTGCAATCTCTAGTTGGTGAAGGGAGGGGTAATTAAACATTTAGTCGGGTCAGGTGGACGAGAAGACTTATCCCCGATGTTGATGCAAGAAATAGCATCATGCTCTGTGAATATTTTTAGATAAATATTTTCCAGCAGCCGAGGATATTTTTTTAAGCATTCTTACCAGTCCACTCTGTAATTATCAGTAGTAGTTTTCCCCAATTTTGATTCAAGATTTGAAAAAAAAGCCAAGCCTTGTTTACAATAGGAAAAGATTTTCTTTTCTACCGACTTTATAAAACCTTTACTTTTGTATCAGCTTCTAGGCCAAGACAAAGAAAATGTCAACTTCAACAACACAGTTTCATAGTCATACGTTATAGTCATACTTCCTTGTTTGCTTCCTTTTTCCTTCCTTCTATTCCATCCTTCCTGCCTTCTGTTCTTATTGGATCCTTATTTATTCATTATCTTCAGTCATGCCTGCAATATTTACAGCTTCTCTATGGCTGTTTACTTTTTTTGTTCACCCAAACCTAGGAGATTCCCAGAATAAGAAACTGCTTTCAACGTCAATGTTTTTTGTGAGCCTTTGCCGTTAGAAAGTGGCATAAGCAAGGCAAAGCAAAAAATCTTTGTGTCACTTTTAATTCTGTAACTTTTTACTTTGTTGAGGGAGAGCGGCGTTAATTGAATTCTCATTTCAATAACGTCCGTTCATCAATAGCGTCAACGCCACCAACATCCTGACTATTGTTAACATGGCCTCAATTGGTGACAAAGAATCGAACGAAACGCAAAAAAAAAAAACTCAGCAACGATTGATTTGTCATTGTAGCCAAGGGTTAAATTAAACAATATTGACTTCGTTATTCGTTGGATGATGGGGAAAAGCGATGACAACGATGATGATGATGATGATGACTACTATAGCACTCGTATAGACTATGGCTTGGCTGGCCCTTTGATAATGTTGCCTTCCTATTTTACTCTTCATCACCAAGGCAAGAAACTTTGATGTTCTGATGCAGGACTGACTTTACATCTTTGCATGCATTTATGCCACGCAATATTGCAAATCTAACTGTGGTTTCATTTCATTTACATAAAGCTTTGCTACAGAAATGAAAAGCATTTTCAGTTGATCAAAGGGGTTTGTTACATAATAAAAAAGTTCAAAATCCCCAAAGCTCATATTGGAGACCTTCCGATGCGTTCAATGATATACGAGTCTAAGGATGTGTTTATATAAAGCCGATGGTGCATTTGGTAGGTCTAAAACCACACTGATAAGGATAATTATGTAATAGACTGTAAATTATCACATTCAATCAAGATTGCACAAGCGGGATTGTACAATCCAGTTTGATTGTACAAGCAAGCTGAAACATATGCCTTCTAAAGCGTGGTGGTTCCTCTCTTTCATTGCTCGGCTGGCAACCAAAAGTGTAGAAAGGCTTCTGGGAAATGGGCTAAGCACCCCCCAAAATGGGTTTAACCCCCCTCGGCAAAGAATTTCAAAAACTAAGTTATTTTCGGCAAAATTTATTAATTTGATTACCTCTTAAAGGGTTTTATCCCCTTACACATACTCTGGTTTTATCCCCCCTTCACACAGAATTTTAAAATTATGTTGTTTTTGACAAAATTCGCTTATTTTATTGCCTTAAAGAGTTTCAGCCCCTTAGACAACAGGTTGGTTACGCTTATGCTGGCAAACCATCGGCTCCAACTGCCTTATTATTCCTTTGTGGGTTTAATTTGGGTGGCACAGAGGTTGACACGCCCACTTATGACTCTGAACCCCTGGGATCGAAACCTTAAGAAAACATTATAAGAATGTTTTCAGCGGTTATTATGCCCATACTACTGCTGGAGGAATTTGTGAGGTAAAAACAAGTATAAGCGTACAAAGTTCGTCCAGGCCGAATCTTATGTACCCTCCAACATGGATGGCATTTGTCGAGTTACGAATAATGGATAAGAATTGATATGCGTTTTAAGTGGAAGCTGTATGAGGCCATAGGTCGATTAAGACCGTATAAGAATTGCACCCTCTAGAGGCTAAAAAGTCAAGATCCCAGATCAGTTAATATGGCAGCTACATCAGGTTATGTACCGATTTGATCCATATTTATCGCAGATGTTGGAAGTTGGAATAACGAAATACTTCATGCTAAAGTTCAGCTAAATCAGATAAGAATTGCGCCCTCTAGTGTTGGAAGCTGTAAAGCCGGTTTATGCTCTTTTTGTCTTCTGCCCTCTATTTTCATTTCATCGTGTTTATATACATATTTCATCTAACGGTACTTAGTCTATTCTTACAAACTAATCCTTATAATAAACAACAATTCTAAACATATGTTAACTCAGCTGTTTGATCATATGTGGTACATATGCTATTAACAAAAGGGGTGTTCACATTCATATTGGGGCAGTTCACACGCTAAGATATGTTGTATCTCTACATCAAAAACCTCAAGTGATAACACAAGTTTATTAGAATCAAGGTTTGATAATAAGGTGACCCTAATGGTTTAATTCTGTGTTACAATCTACTTGTGCTATGTCTGTGTATGACAATGTGGCGAATGGTGAGTGGGTTGTCGTCTTCGGTTCTTGCTTATGAGCGTTCGGCGGTAGGAGCTTTTCTTCGGCGACTGTTGAGTTTGAGAATGTAAATGTGGGCTCGGCTGGTGTAGTCTCGACGATGATGCCCTCGGAAGTTCAAGGGAATTTCGTTTGTGGTTGTGGTCGGTGGGGTTGCCGATGGCTATCGATTTGTAGGTGATCGGGAACTTTTGGTCGTCGTTGGTGGAAGGTGCCAGTTGTCGGTGCGGGCGATAGTGTTTGGGATAGTTAGCGGATGCCTTGTTGACGAACTCTCCTCGTGTAAATGAGCGCTGGCCTGGCTGACCCCCGGATGCTCGTCTTCGGTTCTGGGTTCGGGACTGGAGGATGCGGAGACGGAGATTACACTATGCAAGACACTGATACTACCCGTGTTGTTATATGGTTCTGAGGCATGGGTACTTGTGCTTGGAGTATTTGACAGAAAGATAGAAATATAAAATATATGGACCAGTTTGCGTTAAAAGAGAATATAGGCGACGTATAAACTACGAGCTGTATGAGCTGTATGACGACGATAGCATAGTTACACGCATCAAAATACAACGGCTGCGTTGGCTAGGTCATGTTGTCAGAATGGATGAAGAAGCTCCAGCAAAGAAGTCTTTTGAAGGCAAACACGGTGATACACGCGAACCGGGAAAACCAAAAGCCCAATGGAAAGATCAAGTAGTGGGAGACACCTCGAAACTTAGTGTCAGAGATTTAAGAATGAGCGCAGAAGATGGAGGCGCTTGGAACGCTATTTTACTTATGGCTAGTGGAACACATTTTCTGTCATAGCCAATTAAAGTAAAGTAAGTAAGGATGCGGTGACGGCGTCTCCTGGTTCGGTGGTAGGGAAAGGCATGTGCGTTCTATACCTAAAAAGATACAACTTTATATTTAGGATCTCAGGTTCGCTACTACAAGGTCTACGGGATGAAAAGAACTCTAGTAGGGGGAGGGTGTATGGGACAACAAACTATCTACGGCCGGCTATGCGGATGCAAACGAAACGCGGATGCGAACGAATTGCGGATGCGAACGAATCACGGATGCGAATGAATCGCGGATGCGAACGAATTGCGGATGCGAACGAATCGCGGATCTGAACGAATCGCGGATACGAACGAATCGCGGATGCCAACGAGTCGTGAATACAACTACATAGGTGCGGATGGGAGCTGGTCGCGGATGCGAACGAGTCGCGAATGCAACTAGGTGCGGGTGCAACTAGGTGTGGATGCAAACGAGTCGCAGATACGAACGAATCGCGGATGCGAACGAGTCGTGGATGCGAGCTGTGCGCGGATGTGAACGAATCGTGGATGCTAACGAATCGCGGATGAGAACGAATCTCGGATGCGAATAAATCGCGGATGCGAGGTAAGCGCGGATGCAAGCTAAGCGCGGATGCGAACTAATCTCGGATGCGAATGAATCTCGAATGCAAGCTAGGTGCGAATGCGAGATAGGTGCGGATGCAACTAGGTGGGTATGCGAGCTAGGCGCGGATGCGAACGAATCTCGGATGCGAACGAATCTCGGATGCGAACGAATCTCGGATGCGAACGAATCTCGGATGCGAATGAATCTCGAATGCAAGGGTGCAACTAGGCACGGATGCAAGCTAGGTGCGGGTGCAACTAGGTGCGGATGCGAGCTAAGCGCAGATGCAAGCTAAGCGCGGATGCGAACGAATCGCGGATGGGAAAGAATCGCGGATTCGAACGAATCGCGGATGGGAACGAATCGCGGATGCGAATGAATCGCGGATGCGAACGAATCGCGGATGCGAACGAGTAGCAGGTGCGAGCTAGGCGGGGATGCGAACGAGTCGCGAATGCAAGCTAGGTGCGGATGCAACTAGGTATGTATGCAAGCTAGGAGCGGATGCGAACGAATCGCGGATGTGTGCCAAACGCAACTAGGTGCGGAGGCGAAATAATCGCTGGACAAACACCAGGAGCTATATTAAGGCAAATTGTTTCGATTGCGGACACTGCCACTTATCTTCTTTGGCCCGTTTTTCACTAGAATCAGAGAATTCCCCTCCCGATGGCAACGAAGACTCAACATTAAGAGCACTAACGAACACAGACTGATTGAGAATTATCTCCAGCATCGGAAAAATGCAAACAATAAAATAACCACTCAATATCGCATAAACACTCAATGATGCAGATGCTAGGCGCGGATGCGATCTAGGGGCGGATGCGAGCTAGGCGCGGATGCGAACGATTCGCGAATGCAAGCTAGGTGTGGGAGCAACTAGATAAGGATGCAACTAGGTGTGTATGTGAGCTAGGCGCGGATGCGAACGAATCAAGCTAGGTGGAAATGCAAATAGGTGCGGAGGCGAACTAAACGCTGGAAAAACACCAGGAACTATGTTAAGACAAGTTGTTTCGGCTGCGGACTCTGCCACCTATCTACTTTGGTCTTTTGCTAGAACCATAGATTTCCCCAGCAAACGCGGGATGATAAGTAACTATGTACGGGCAATGTAATTTGTCACGTTATAAAAGTTTCGGCCCTCATTTTCACTCTTTGATACCAAAACACTTTGGTGAAGTAGGTGATATCCTGCATTCACTATAACTAACCACATACTACTCATTTTCTTGCTAACTGATTTTTAATTGCTTTTCATTATGTATGGATTCCCTCCTTGGAATTCTGCACTTTGTATAGTTTTTATTATTGGGTGTTGGTGCTCTCAGCCCCACTTTTAGTCGTTATAAAACATTTCCAATTCATCTTCATTAGTTTAACGGGAAACTGGTCCATATCTTGGTTTTAATTTCATTTTAATTGATCTATTGACATTAGACTACCGCAAGCTTAGCATGGAATGTTCTCTCTGTCGCCCCTTCGTGCTAATTCCATCCAACAGCGGCCTTCATTTGGGTTATTTGAATAAAATGCATTGAGTTTTTACTTTGCTTAGCTTCGATAATTGAGATTTGTGTGTAAGGAATACGGTAATGGAGAATTATTGTCGGTTTATGCAATGCTAAAAATAAATTAATGTAAATTAATTAACATTTTGAATTAAGTCGAATAAAGCATTTAATGAAGATGTATTTTATTCGGTTAAATAAATAGTTAAAATTAATGAGAATGCAATCATGGGACGAGATGAATTTTAAACCCTTGCAAAGAGGAGTCTACAAGTAGGTACAGTCGAAACCGCAAATATGTAACAGGCCTTAGGGAATAATACCGCTTAAGCGGGAAATATCGAAATCGCTGAATTCGCTTAAGTGAAATATCGTTAAACTAAAAATACCTCTTAACTGTAACGCCTTTTACACCCCAAATTTCGTCATTATGTAAAACTAGCTAAGCTTCGTAGAGCAAAAGTAACGTTAATTCGAGATCACTTTCATAAATTCAAAATTTCTATGAAAATCTTCCAAAAAGTGAAATTTTCACTTGGTAAACTTAAAATGGCCATATCTCCTTAACTAAGCCTCGTAGAGCAAAAGTAACGTTAACTCGTGATCACTTCCAGAAATACAAAATTTTGATGAAAATCGTCCAAAAACTGAAATTTTCACTTGGTAAACTTAAAATGGCCAAATCTCCTTAACCAAGCCTCGTACAGCAAATGTAACGTTAATTCGTGATAACTTAAAATCGACCAACAAAAATTCAAAATTTTAATGAAAATCGGCCAAAAAAAATAATTTTTCACTTGGTAAACCTAAAATGGCCACATCTCCTCAACTAAGCCTCGTAGAGCAAAAGTAACGTTAATTCGTGATCACCACAAAAAAATTAAAAATTTTGATGAAAATCGGCCAAAAAATAAAATTTTCACTTGGTAAACTTAAAATGGCTATATCTCCTTAACTAAGCCTCGTAGAGCAAAAGTAACGTTAAGTCGTCATCACTTCCAAAAATTCAAAATTTTGTTGAAAATCGGCCAAAAGCTGAAACTTTCACTTGGTGAACTTTAAATGGCCATATCTCCTTAACTTAGACTTGTAGAGCAAAAGTATCGTTAATTTGTGACCACTTTCAAAATTCAAAATTTTGAGGAAAATCGGCCAAAATATTAAATTTTCACTTGCTAAACTTAAAATGGCCATATCTCCTTAACTAAGCCTCGTAGAGCAAAAGTATCGTTAATTTGTGATCACTACCAAAAATTCAAAATTTTGATGAAAATCGTCCAAAAAATTAAATTTTCACTTGGTAAACTTAAAATGACCACATCTCCTTAACAAAGCCTCTTCTAGCAAGAGTAACGTTAATTCGTGATCACTTCTAAAAACTCACTTCCCTTTGAAAAATTCAAAATTTTGATGAAAATCGGCCAAAAAATTAAATTTTCACTTGCTAAACTTAAAATGACCATATCTCCTTAACTAAGCCTCGTAGAGCAAAAGTAACGTTAAGTCGTCATCACTTCCAAAAATTCAAAATTTTGTTGAAAATCGGCCAAAAGCTGAAACTTTCACTTGGTGAACTTAAAATGACCATATCTCCTTAACTAAGCCTCGTAGAGCAAAAGTAACGTTTATTCGTGATCACTTCCAGAAATTCAAAATTTTAATGAAAATCATCCAAAAAATTAAATTTTCACTTGCTAAACTTTAAATGGCCATATCTCCTTAACTGAGCATCGTAGAGCAAAAGTAACATTAATTAGTGATCACTACCAAAAATTAAAAATTATGATGAAAATCGGGCAAAAAATGAAATTTTCACTTGGTAAACTAAAAATGGCCATATCTCATTAACTAAGCCAAAAAATTTAATTTTCACTTGGTAAACTTAAAAAGGCTATATCTCCTTATTTAAGCCTCGTAGAACAAAACTAATGTTAATTCGTGATCACTTCCAAAAATTCAAAATTTTGATGAAAATCGGCCAAAAAATTAAATTTTCACTTGGTAAACTTAAAATGGCCATATCTCCTTAACTAAGCCTCGTAGGGCAAAATTAATCAAAAATTTTGATGAAAATCGGCACAAAAAATTAAATTTTCACATGGTAAACTTAAAATGACCATATCTCCTTAACTAAGCCTCGTAGAGCAAAAGTAACGTTGATTCATGATCAATTCCAAAAATTCAAAATTTTGATAAAAATCGGCCAAAAAATTTAATTTTTATTTTTTAGCTATATCTCCTTAACTAAGCCTCGTAGAACAAAACTAATTTTAATTCGTGATCACTTCCAAAAATTCAAAATTTTGATGAAAATCGGCCAAAAACTTAAATATTCACTTGGTGGACTTAAAATGGCCATATCTCCTTAACTAAGCCTCGTAGAGTAAAATAACGTTAATTCGTGATCACTTCCAGAATTCAAAATTTTGATAAAAATTGTCCAACAACTGAAATTTTCACTTAGTAAACTTAAAATGGCCATATCTCCTTAACTAAGGCTCGTAGAGCAAAAGTAACGTTAATTCGCGATCACTTCCAAAAATTCAAAATTTTAATGAAAATCAGCCAAAAAATTAAATTTTCACTTGCTAAACTTAAATCGCCATATCTCCTTAACTAAGCGTAGTAGAGCAAAAGTATCGTTAATTCGTGATCACTTCGAAAATATCAAAATTTTGATGAAACTTGTCCAAAAATTTAAACTTTCACTTGGTAAACTTAAAATGGTCATATCTCTGTAACTAAACTTCGTCGAGCAAAGTAGCGTTAATTCGGGATCAATTCGAAAACCAATCTCCAGATTTGACTCTTTGATCACCTGCCTTATATAGCTGCCATATTAACCAATCTCTCGAGGTGGTATCTAGAGTCCTTACAAGCCGCAATTTTTGTCGGATTTGGATGATTTTGCATATGGTGTTCCGTCATGACTTCCAACAACTGTGGCAAATACGGTCCAATTCAGTCTATAACCTGATATGGCTCTCATGTAAACCGGTATCTCGATCGCCCGTCCGTCTGTCTGTTGAAATCACGCTACAGTCTTTAAAAATACAGATATTGAGCACAGATTGAGCAGGTTTCGTTCAAAGATGGGCTATATCGGAGTATATCTTGATATAGCCCCCATATATACCGATCCGCCGATTCAGGGTCTTAGGCCAGTAAATGCCACATTTACTATCCGATTTTGCTGAAATTCGGAACAGTGAGTTGTGTTAGGCTTTTTGATATCTATCTTCATTTTAGACCTGATCGGTTCAGATTTGGATATAGCTGCCATATAGACCGATCTCCCGATTTAAGGTTTTGCAGCCATAAAAGGCTCATTTATTGCCCAATTTTGCCAAAATTTGGGACAGTGAGTTGTGTTAGGCCTTTCAACATCCTTGTTCAACTTGGCTCAGATCGGTCCAGATTGGAATATAGCTGCCATATAGACCGATCTCTCGATTTAAGGTTTTGGACCCATAATTGAGTTAATTTAAACCCCTCGATATACTTCTGCAATATGGCATAGATCGGTCTAGATTTGAATATAGCTGCCATATAGACCGATCTCTCGATTTAAGGTATTGGGCCCATTAAAGGCGCATTTATAGTCCAATTACGCTGAAATTTGGGACAGTGAGTTGTGTTAGGTCCCTCGATATCTTCCTAGAATATGGCACAAATAGGTCCAGATTTCGATATAGCCGCCATAAAGACCGATCTCTCGATTTAAGGTTTTGGACCCATAATTGAGTTAATTTAAACCCCTCGATATACTTCTGCAATATGGCATAGATCGGTCTAGATTTGAATATAGCTGCCATATAGACCGATCTCTCGATTTAAGGTATTGGGCCCATAAAAGGCGCATTTATTGCCCGATTTTGCCAAAATTTGAGACAGTGAGTTGTGTTAGGCCCTTCGACATCTTTCTTCATTTTGTCCCTGATCGGTTCAAATTAAGATATAGCTGCCATATAGACCGATCTCCCGATTTAAGGTCTTGCGGCCATAAAAGGCACATTTATGAACCGATAAGGCCAGAATTTAGGACAGTGAGTTAATTTAATCTCCTCGACATACTTCTGCAATAAGGCATAGATCGGTGCATATTTCGATATAGCTGCGGTATAGACCGATCTTTTGATTTAAGATTTTAGGCACATAAAAGGCGCATTTATTGTCCGATGTTGCCGAAATTTTGGGTCCGATGTTTTGTGTTAGGCTCTTCGACATAATACTTCAATTTGGCCCAAATCGATCTAGATTTGGATATAGCTGCCATGTAGACCGAGGTCTCAATTAAAGGTTTTGGACCCATAAATGGCGCATTTATTGGACATGTTATTGTCGCCGAAATTTGACACAGTGAGTCGTGTTAGGCTCCTCGAAATAATTCTTCAATTTGGCTCAGATCGGTCCAGATTTGAATATAGCTGCCATATAGACCGATCTCTCGATTTAAGGTATTGGGCCCATAAAAGGCACATTCATGGTCCGATGTGGCCAAAATTTGGGACAGTAAGTTGTGTTAGGCTCTTCGATATCATTCATCAATTTGGCCCTGATCGGTCCAGATTTGAATATAAAGGGTGATTTTTTTGAGGTTAGGATTTTCATGCATTAGTATTTGACAGATCACGTGGGATTTCAGACATGGTGTCAGAGAGAAAGATGCTCAGTATGCTTTGACATTTCATCATGAATAGACTTACTAACGAGCAACGCTTGCAAATCATTTTCAGTGAATGGGCCCTAGAAAAGTTGGCAGAAAATCCGCTTTTTTATCGACAAATTTTGTTCAGCGATGAGGCTCATTTCTGGTTGAATGGCTACGTAAATAAGCAAAATTGCCGCATTTGGAGTGAAGAGCAACCAGAAGCCGTTCAAGAACTGCCCATGCATCCCGAAAAATGCACTGTTTGGTGTAGTTTGTACGCTGGTGGAATCATTGGACCGTATTTTTTTAAAGATGCTGTTGGACGCAACGTTACGGTGAATGAACACATTTCGAACCGAACACTGATTTTGGTAATAAAATTCAATGATTTGCAAGCGTTGCTCGTTAGTAAGTCTATTCATGATGAAATGTCAAAGCATACTGAGCATCTTTCTCTTTGACACCATGTCTAAAATCCCACGTGATCTGTCAAATACTAATGCATGAAAATCCTAACCTCAAAAAAATCACCCTTTAGCTGTCATATAGACCTATCTCTCGATTTAAGGTTTTGGGTCCATAAAAGGTGCATTTATTGTCCAATGTCGCCGAAATTTGGGACAGTAAGTTGTGTTAGGCCTTTTAACACTCTTCTGCAACTTTGCCCAAATCGATCCAGATTTGGATATAGCTGCCATATAGACCGATATCACGATTGTGTTTTGCATTCATTTGAGTAGAATCCATGGTGGAGCGTTCCCAAGATTCGGCCCGGCCGAATTTATCATGCTTTTATTTGTTAACTTCCTTTTTGCTGCTTTTTGTTAATTTACTTACCAATTAACAAAATTCCTTTTCTCCTTTGTTAGCTGACTCTTTAGAATGAAACAAAAGAAAACAGCAGGTTTCGGTCATTTTTCATTGAGAACAATGGTATATACATTAGTCAATGCCATGGGGCGACATCTGCACATCATGAATGCATGCAGGCATTAATCTTTTACATTTCCCCCAATTATCGTAACTAAACAGCACAAACGTGATCGTGAAATGTATTCATCATAGACAACAACCTCTCGTATGGCATTGGTGAAGAAGTGGTTTGTGTAGAAGATTACGATATTTGTGTGAATTGCAATTAGATTACGTTATTTAGTGTGTTTAAGTGTTTTCTGCTAAAGTGCAACAACTAAAAATCAAATTGTTGAAATATTTGTTATCTCAAAATTAGTTTAACAATGGGTTAGCCGAAGCAGATTTTACCAGGGCAAGACCAAAGACCGCTGATAAGCAGTAGTTAAAACTAAAACTGATTTGGTCTTTGTCATATAATGACCATTTTGTTTGCCATTCTTTTAAAAAATTACTGGGTACTAAATATTGGGTTGCCCAAAAAGTAATTGCGGATCTTTTAAAAGAAAGTAAATGCATTTTTAATAATACTTAGAATGAACTTTAATCAAATATACTTTTTTTACACTTTTTTTCTAAAGCAAGCTAAAAGTAAGAGCTGATAACTGACAGAAGAAAGAATGCAATTACATAGTCACAAGCTGTGAAAAAATTTGTCACCGCCGACTATATGAAAAATCCGCAATTACTTTTTGGGCAACCCAATATCTTCCATGCCCAATCAATTCTTGTTTATTCAACTGGCATGGGTGTATGTCATGGGTCGGACTAATATCCGCAACCTCTTTTTAACCTAACCCAACCTATTCGTTCCACCACCACATTGGTGAAAAATCAAAATTGCCTCAATTTGCCACAGAAAATTAATAATTTTTTGTTAAACAAGATGATAAATAGCAATTTACGGTATATCTACGTTGGTGACATTTAATTCCAATCGTGTATAGCTTTATTAAAAGACCAAAATGCGTAATTTGCACTGTACCAGAGGATGTACTCCATGATGAGTACATCCTCTGGTACAGTGCAAATTGGGAGGTCGAGGGCCTTGGGTGGCAATTGTTTGGTAGAAAATAGCATTTTAATATTTATTGTCTTAAAATCGCTTTTGGCCATAAAAATGCAGTTTTCAACTTGTGTTGTATTGAAATTTTTAATAAACAGCAGCGAATAGTTTGCTGGCGACGAGGCTATAAAAACATAAAAGGATATCGAATGAACGTTTTACAAATACACACACACAAAATGATACCGTTTATTGTGGGTGTATGTAGTATTATGTTGCTAACAGACACACATACACAGAAACATATGGAAACAAACGTGCACTCACTGCAGTCACTCACAGACATATTCATATCGCATACAAGGTGATTGCATTGGCTCACATAACATGGTTTGAATTGCGTATCAACAAATGAACAAAATGGGGTACAGTGATGTCAAATGATTGAGATAAAAGAATATTAACAAGTAAAAGCGTGCTAAGTTCGGCCGGGCCGAATCTTATATACCCTCCACCATGGATCGCATTTGTCGAGTTCCCGGCATCTCTTCTTAGGCAAAAAAAAAAAAAAAAAGAATATAAGAAAAGATTTGCTCTGCTATTAGAGCGATATGAAGATGTGGTCCAGTTTAGACCACAATTAAATTATATGTTGGAGACCTGTGTAAAATGTCAGCCAATTCGAATAAGAATTGCGCACTTTGGGGGCTCAAGAAGTAAAATAGAGAGATCGTTTTATATGGGAGCTGTATCGGGTTATATACCGATACAGACCATAATAAACACGTATGTTGATGGTCATGAGAGAATCCCTTGTACAAAATTTCAGGCAAATCGGATAATAATTGCGCCCTCTAGTGGCTCAAGAAGACAAAACCCAAGATCGGTTTATATGGCAGCTATATCAGGTTATGGACTGATTTGAACCATACTTGGCACAGATGTTGAATATCATAACAAAACACGTCGTGCAAAATTTCATTCAAATCGGATAGTAATTGCGCCCTCTAGTGGCTCAAGAAGTCAAAACCCAAGATCGGTTTATATGGCAGCTATATCAAAACATGCATCGATATGGCCCATTTACAATACCACCCAACCTACCTACACTAATAAGAAGTATTTGTGCAAAATTTCAAGCTGCTAGCTTTACTGCTTGGGAAGTTAGCGTGCTTTCGACAGACAGACGTTTGGACATGGCGAGATCGACATAAAATGTCGCGATGATCAAGAATATATATACTTTATAGGGTCTCAGACGAATATTTCGAGTAGTTACAAACAGAATGACGAAATTAGTATACCCCCCATCCTATGGTGGAGGGTATAAAAATGTTGAACGGATTTATGCAAAAGTTTAAAATATTCAGTTTAATATCAGCAGACAGCATTTGCTGATATCAGCAGACTAATTTCTTTGGGTTGTACTTCAAACAGTTCCATATTGGCAAATGTGGTAATCTGATCGGATATGATATGGTACTCGGAAAACTTTTTATTAAGAAATATAATTTCTCACCTCCGACCAGGTAGAAAGTTAGGTGTAGGCCATTGTGGGGATCTCAAGGAGACACTTGCCACTATGGGTACCTAATGGACGAATTTATGCCTAGACAATTTTTGATCAATTCGGTCAGTCTACCATAGAGTGGTTCTTGAAAAATATTCCTAAGAGTGCAAGGAAGATTTGACTTAACGTATTGGGTTGCCCAAAAAGTAATTGCGGATTTTTCATATAGTCGGCGTTGAAAAATTTGTTCACAGCTTTTGACTCTGTAATTGCATTCTTTCCTCTGTCAGTTATCAGCTGTTACTTTTAGCTTGCTTTAGAAAAAAAGTGTAAAAAGAGTATATTTGATTAAAGTTCATTCTAAGTTTTATTAAAAATGCATTTACTTTCTTTTAAAAAATCCGCAATTACTTTTTGGGCAACCCAATACTTTTTCTTGTTTTTTAATGTTGACATCACTGTCCCTATGAGAAAGCACGTTAAACAGGCAATATTCACTCGCATGCTGATCCCACACCCACACACACACACACATACACCCACGCAATTGGAATAAACACAAACGATGCATTCAAGCATCGAACGAAACAAACAAAATGAACATCGAACATACTCGTATTGCATAAACAAATACAATAAATAAAGCAACTTCATTACACGCACTAACAAACCGCACTCGCTAGCATTCACACTACTGCACCACTCACAAACAAATAACCTTTTTAGCTCTAGCACATACGAATGGGTGGTTGGGTTTTGTGTAGGTGTGAGTGAGTGGGTGAGCCTGTTGTGCTATGCCATAACAAATGCATACAACAGCAAAGCAATTAACACCAAAAACACAACACAAATTGCATTTCAATAAATAAACATTTTTCTTGTTTTGAAGCGAGAGAGGGAGAGAAAAAACAAACGGCATCCTTTTGGCCCCGTACACGTACCTTTTAACTTTTTTTCTTCCCAGCAATGGAAGCTCCATATGAAGTGGTCAATTGTTGTGCCGCTGTTGTTTTGCCGAAGTGCATGACACCTTTCAACCGTAAAGCGGCATCAACCACCCCAACAGGTTTCGCAACTTGACTGTAATTAAAATAAAGAAGGCGGCTATGAATTTATTTTCATAACCATTTTCCATTTTAATTCGTCCTTTCTCTCTCTCTCTCGTTCTCTGACTCGACAAAAGCGTAAATTGTTCAATACAATTTTGGGGCTATCAGAAAGGTAAACTTTTGTACTTTCCCGTTTTGTTGTTGTTGTTTTGGTTGTGTTGCTTGGCTTGGCTGGCTGACTGGCTATTACGTTTTTGTGGGTCAATATGAAAAATAACTACGTTTTAAAACATTTAGGAATTTACGCGGAGTTTAAAAGGTTTTTGCTTATCCATATGTGAAATGAAAACAGTGGTTGCGATGCAAATTGAAAGAAATAAAATCAACAACGAAGAAGAACTAACAAGTAACAAGTAAGAGCGTGCTAAGTTCGGCCGGGCCGAATCGTATATACCCTCCACCATTGAACGCATTTTTCGAGTTCTATGCGCGGTATCTCTTTTTAGACAAACGAAGAATATCGAATAAGAACTGTTATGCTATTGGAGATATATCAAGTTATAGTCCGATTCGGACCATAAATGAATACTGAACATTGTAGAAGTCATTGTGTAATATTTCAGTTCATTCGGATAAGAATTGCGCCTTGTAGGGGCGCAAGAAGCAAAATCGGGAGATAGGTTTATATCGGAGCTGTATCAAGCTATTGATCGATTCAGATCATTTTAAAGTATATTGAAGGTCATGAGAGGAGCAGTTGTACAAAATTTCAGCCAAATCGGATGAGAATTGCGCCTTCTAGAGGAAGTCAAGACCCCAGATCGGATTATATGACAGCTATATCAAGTTCTATACCGATTTACGCCATACTTAGCACAGTTATTGGAAGTCATAACAAAACACCTCATGCAAATAACAACAAAACAAAACACCTCTATTAGCTCAAGAAGTCAAGATACAAGATCGGTTTATATGACAGCTATACCAGATTGTGAACCAATTTAAATCGTACTTAGCACAGTTGTTGGAAGTCATAACAAAACACCTCATGCAAAATTTCATTTAAATCTGATAATAATTGCACCCTCTAGAGGCTCAAGAAGTCAAGACCCAAGATCGGTCTATATGGAAGCTATATCCAAATCTGGAACGATCTGTGCCATATTGCAGGAGTATGTCGAAAGGCCTAACTTAACTCACTGTCCCAAATTTCAACGACATCGGACAATAAATGCGCCTTTTATGGGCTCAAAACCTTAAATCGAGAGATCGGTCTATATGGCAGCTATATGCAAATCTAGACAGATCTGGGTCAAATTGAA
This sequence comes from Stomoxys calcitrans, assembly GCF_963082655.1. NCBI lineage: Eukaryota > Metazoa > Arthropoda > Insecta > Diptera > Muscidae > Stomoxys > Stomoxys calcitrans. The sequence continues at coordinate 29,901,830 of NC_081553.1, read as the reverse complement.
GAATTATGTCGAAGGGCCTAACACAACTCACTGTCTCATGTTTTGGCAAAATCGGACAATAAATGCACCATTTATGGGCGCAAGACCTTAAATCGGGAGATCGGTCTATATGGCAGCTATATGCAAATCTTGATCGATCTAGGCCAAATTGCAGAAATATGTCGAGGGGCTTAACGCAACTCACTGCCCCAAATGTCGGTGACATCGGACAATAAATGCGCCTTTTATGGGCTCAAAACCTTTAATCGAGAGATCGGTCTATATGGCAGCTATATGCAAATCTTGATCGATCTAGGCCCAATTGCAGAAATGTATCAATGGGCTTAACATAACTCATTGTCCCAAATTTCGGCAACATCGGACAATAAATGCGCCTTTTATGGCCCAAAAGCCTTAAATCGAGAGATCGGTCTATATCGCAGCTATATTCAATGCTGGACCGATCTGAGCCAAATTGGATAAGAATGTCTAAGGGCCTATCACAACTAACTGTCCCAAATTTCAGCAAAATCGGATAGTAAATGAGGCTTTAATGGGCCCAAGACCCTAAATCGGCGGATCGGTCTATATGACAGCTATATCTAAATCTGGACCGAGCTGAGCCAAACTAAAGAAGGATGTCGAAGGGCCTAACTCAACTCACTGTCCCAAGTTTTAGCAAAATCGGATAATAAATGTGGCTTTTATGGGCTTAAGACCCTAAATAGGCGGATCAGTCTAAATGGAGGCTATATCAAGCCATAGTCCGATATAGCCCCTCTTCGAACTTAACCTGCTTATGGACAAAAGAAGAATCTGTGCGCAGTTTCAGCTCAATATCTCTATTTTTAAAGACTGTAGCGTGATTTCAACAGACACGACAGACGGACGGACATGTCTAGATCGTCTTAGATTTTTACACTGATCAAGAATTCTTTATAGGGTCGGAAATCGAAATATCGATGTGATGCAAACGGAATAACAAAATGAATATACCCCCATCCATCGGTGATGGGTATTAAAACCTAACAAAAATTGAGGTCAACCTTCCAAGAGAATAAAAACCTACCAAATTTTGATAGGAACCTTCGAAAAACGGCAACACTGGTTGTGTTAGATGAAAGGAATTCATTCAGCTTGGTAGATGTGTGATCCGTGGACCGATTATAGATTCGGATCATTACCTTGTTGCAGCAAAGGTTAGCACCCCGTTTGAGTATGGCGCGAAATGTACGATCTGACATTGCACGGAAGCTGGACATTGAAAAGCTGAAAACACAACAGATGGCAACGGAATACTCCACTCGCCTGACCCAACTGATGAAACTAATAAAAGCGCTCCTTATCCCGATAATATAACGGTGGATAGCAGAAGCCTTCCCCACAAAATCTATGGTACCACCAAAAATGTCGATATGCTGCTGCAGCCAAGAATGCGGTACACTGAGCAACAATGCAATCATTAGCAACTCGTCTGACGAAGGAGAGGTCTTGGGAGAAAAGGAGAGAGTAGAAATGTCTATTCCACAGAAAGAAAACGGAAATGAAAAGAAGTGAATGTGAGCGAATTGAATTGTACAGGAGTCAGAATGAAGTCTGGAAATTGTACCAAAGAATTAAACATCAAACCGGTGGCATTGGTACAGGCACATCCTCCTGCTGAGGTAAGGTAGGAAATCTGGTAGCAGATATATATAGTATATGAAAAGTAATTTTTTCTCAGCTGTTAGTGGCCGAAGATGGTGGCGAAGAGGATACCGTAGAATTAATTCCTGATGATGGTATGGAATGTTTACCTCCAAGTCAGAATTAGGGCCAAGTAGCAGTGACCCAACTGAGGAACAACAAGGCAGCAGGAGCTGATGGGTTGCCCGCTGAACTATTTAAGACCGGAGGCGACTCGCTGATAAAGCATATGCATCAGCTCGTCTGCGCGATCTGCTATCTGCGTTATGATACCGAAAGCTATACTGACCTCCTTTTTACTTCATTTCAGTAAAAGCCTGATTAAGAGTCGATCGGTATACTGATAAGCTTTGATTTGCTGATTGCCTGCATAATAGTGGTGGTGTACGATATAAAATTATTTATAATTTGTTGTTTTTCAAAACTACTGTTCACACACCATGCATTGGTGTTAACTGCCTTTAAAAACAAAGCCTTCGTTTACTTTTTTGTCTGTTCACATGCTAATAACTTACATTGGCCATTTTATGTTAACCAACACAAGCATTTTTGTTTTCTTTAGCTTTTTTATAGGCAAATAAATCGAAAAATGCTCATATGCCTCTTAGCACTGAAGCTAAAGAACTCAAAGGCAAAATGGATGTGCTCAAAAATTCATTGAACCGGTTAACAATATGGGGAAATAGGCAAAGCCAATTTAAAGATTCGTTTAAAAATCGCAATGCGGGACTTAGAGTTTACAGGAAATATTAAAACAAAAACTTTTTTAGTTTAAATTTAAAGAAATGCTGTTTTGGCTTGACATGAATATCAAGCAACAACTTTAAAAATAGAATAGTTAAGTACGTATGTGATGTAATGTAAAGGTGATTTTTTCAGAGCTATAGGAAAGTTAAAAAAAAAACAAGCAAGGTAGAAAAAACAAGTAAAAGCGTGCTAAGTTCGGCCGGGCCGAATCTTACATACCCTCCACCATGGATCGCATTTGTCGAGTTCTTTTCCCGGCATTTCTTCTTAGGCAAAAAAGGATATAAGAAAAGATTTGCCCTGCTATTAGAGCGATATCAAGATATGGTCCAGTTTGGACCACCATTAAATTATATGATGGAGACCTTTGTAAAATGTCAGCCAATTCGAATAAGAATTTCGCCCTTTGGGGGCTCAAGAAGTAAACTAGAGAGATGCATTTTTATGGGAGCTGTATCAGTCTATAGACCAATTCAGACCATAATAAACACGTATGTTGATGGTCATTAGAGGATCCATCGTACAAAATTTCAAGCAAATCGTATAATAATTGCGACTTCTAGAGGCTAAAGAAGTCAAGATCCCAGATCGGTTTATATGGCAGCTATATCAGGTTATGAACCGATTTGAACGATATTTGGCACAGTTGTTGGATATCATAGCAAAATACTACGTGCCAAAATTCATTCAAATTGGATAAGAATTGCGCCCTCTAGAGGCTCAAGAAGTCAAGACCCAAGATCGGTTTATATGACAGCTATGTAAGGTTATGGACCTATTTGAACCATACATGGCACAGTTGTTGGATATCATGACAAAATACTTCGTGCAAAAATTCATTCAAATCGGATAAGAATTGCGCACTCTAGAGGCTCAAGAAGTCAAGACCCCAGATCGGTTTATATGGCACCTATATCAGGTTATGAACAGATTTGAACCATACCTGACACAGTTGTTGGATATCGTAACAAAACACCTCATGCAAAATTTCAGCCAAATCGGATAGTAATTGCGACCTCTAGAGGCTTAAGAAGTCAAGATCCCAGATCGGTTTATATGGCAGCTATATCAGGTTATTAACCGATTTGAACCGTACTTGGCACAGTTGTTGGATATCACGACAAAATACTTCGTGCAAAATTTCATTCAAATCGTATAAGAATTGCGCCCTCTAGTGGCTCAAGAAGTCAAGGCCCAAGATCGGTTAATATGGCAGCTATATCAGGTTATGGACCGATTTGAACCATGCTTAGCACAGTTGTTGGATATCATAACAAAACACGTCGTGCAAAATTTCATTCCAACCGGATAAGAATTGCGCACTCTAGAGGCTCAAGACCCGGTGGGGTATATTCAAGACCCAAGATCGGTTTATATGGCAGCTATATCAAAACATGGACCGATTTGGCCCATTTACAATCCCAACCGACCTACACTAATACAAAGTATTTGTTCAAATTTTCAAGCGGCTAGCTTTACTTCTTGGAAAGTTTGTGTGCTTTCGACAGACAGACGGACGGACATGGCTAGATGGACTTAAAATGACATGACAATCAAAAATATATATACTTTATGGGGTCTCAGACGCATATTTCGAGGTGTTACAACTAGAATGACGAAATTAGTATACCCCCATCCTATGGTGGAGGGTATAAAAAGTATCTGTGTAAAATTTCAAGCGGCCAGCTTTACGCGTTCGACCACTTTCGTGATTTCAACAACCGGGAGGACGGACGGACATGGCTAGATCGCCTTTATGGGGTTTCAAATTAATATTTCGATGCGTTGCAAACCAAAAGACTAGATTGGTATATACTCCATCCTAAGGTAGTGGGTATGAAAACATTCGAGCATACATTAAGTTGGACTCCCAGTCCAATTGCTTATGGAAAATTTCTTTCTATGTGAACTTATTTTCAAAATATTTGAATATGGTCGCCGCAGGTGATTAACGAAGGTTAGGGTTAAATGGCAAACTACCATCAAACTCACTTGGACGTTTTCGTCCACTGTAATAGCACAGGAATAGAAGAAGGAAGATGCCTTCTATTGGGTTGCCCAAAAAGTAATTGCGGATTTTTTAAAAGAAAATAAATGCATTTTTAATGAAACTTAGAATGAACTTTAATCAAATATACTTTTTTACACTTTTTTTTCGAAAGCAAGCTAAAAGTAACAGCTGATAACTGACAGAAGAAAGAATGCAATTACAGAGTCACAAGCTGTGAAAAAATTTGTCAACGCCAACTATATGAAAAATCCGCAATTACTTTTTGGGCAACCCCAAAGCGTTGAACAATCCAGATCGCTTTAAAAGCCCAACAACTTGCGAATATCCGCTAAATCAGACAGGTTGTCAAAGAAATGAGAACCTAAAGTGGAACTCCCTCTGACTGCCAGCGCGGAACACACAGAAATTGTTCTATTGTCCATTCTTCTTCGATGTCCTCACAGCTTCTGCAAAAGTCGTAGCTGGCAACCTTCTGTGTGTCTGCATGTTTTCCGATTAGACAGTGACCTGTCATGACGGACACAATGAATAAGACTACTGTTCCAGCCTGTGGCAGCAAAGCTAGTACACCCCAAAGCCCACCAGGTCGTCTAGTTCGGAACCATCCGCATAGAAATCTATATGACTTCTATTACCAGGGATATCGTAGTTCCAATCGGTTCTATTAGGAATCGTGGTATAGTACTTTTTATCAAAAAGCTGTTCAGGTAGTGTGTAATCCACACTACGTGGAACATCGGATATTGTATGAAGGATAACACAGTGTCCGTTGTCGCCACATGACCATAGAGAAAGCTCCCTTAGCCTCATGCCAGTGATCGCAGCAATTTGTCTAGCCACAATGTCCAGAGGCATTGGATGCAGCATTAAATTCAGTGCATCAAATGGTGTCATCCTCAATGCGGCTGTGGTGTACAAACAAGCCATCCTTTAGATCCGGTTGAGTATTGAGCATTAGGTGGATTTTTGAAGCGCCGTCCACCAGACCACAACACCATATAGCATTATAGGTCTGACAACTGCAGTATACAGGTGTATAGGGCAAGAGTTGGCCCTTTCCAAAAATGCTGGATTTGAATTTCAATTTCCTGTCCAGCAAAACAAAAACAAATTTTGCCCATGAACATTCCACTAAGGAACAGTGGCAAACTTATCATCTATCAATGAGTGCAGCCCGATTCAAGTTTAAGCTCAATGATAAGGGGTCTTCCTTTTTATAGCCGAGTCCGAACGGCGTGCCGCAGTGCGACACCTCTGTGGAGAGAAGTTTTAAAATACCCAGGTATTTTTCGATGGAACATTCTCTCCTCCCAAGGAGACAGGTGCCACTGTAGGCAACTTGTATCTCCTGCTGAAGAGAACTACTTCTGTAATTTGTAATTTTGTAATTTATTTATTTACACCCGTACAATAAGAATATAAAATTCTTATAATTAAAGTGCGGGTAATATCTCCAACAATTGTACATGGTAATCACTTAAAACTAAGAATCTATAGCTATACAATACATCACAGATTTTGAATGAATAACTTACGGAAAAAAACTAACAATTGTGGCTTTGTAGATTTGAATTTAAAAGAAAAAAAAAACAAAAGTGAATTTATCAATTAAAGAGGAATTAGTAGACTTAGTTGATCCGAAAAAAAAGAAATTAAGGTAAGTATAGAAGAATAAAAATAAATATATAAATGAGTCTTAACATTCATCAGCTTAATGCAGTAAAATGTTTCCAAAGTCTGGTTTTAAATGTTGCCGAGTTACTGAGTAATTGCAGATCGTTAGGAAGAGAATTCCAGAGACGTACAGCGAATATGAACATATGCCATTCAGAAACAAACCTCCGATACATTTTGGGAAGGATTTTTTTACCTCTAGTAGATCTGGCGAAATCAATAAATCCATACAGATATTGTGGTGTAGATCAGTTTATGCAGGAAAGTAAGCGATCTTAGGAACAACAATTGCGGTAAGGTGACGCCATACAGCGATAAAGAGTATTCAGAGATGGAATCGCGCCGTCTCAAGCCAAATACATAACGAGTAACGCTATTAAAAAAGGTGTTTAGCTTACGTCTACTTACCGAGTCGCAATTAGCAAACAACTCACAGCCGTAGAGAATGCCAGGAACAAGATAAGTCTTTGCCAAGAGAGACCTAACCCGCAGCGGAGTAACCGACTGAGTGGCCCAGAGAGCACGCAATTTTGAATATCCCTGACCAACGACAGAGTCGATATGATTACTCCAAGTCAGAGTGCTGTTAATTACAAGTTCTTTGCATGAGGAACGATTTCCAATCTAGAGTCGTTAATGAATATACCGACATCACATGAAAAACGAGACAGCCTGTTTCTGATAACCACACACTTGGACTTTACAGGGTTGAGACACAGGCCATTGGCTTTCGCCCACGTGCTGACTCTTGACAGATCATGATTAAGCAGACGTATGTTTTCAGCAATCTCATCCCTCGGACTGCCGATATATATTTGTACATCGTCAGCGTACATATGTACCTCACAATAAGACAATTGACCCGCCAAGTCGTTACTGCACAATGAAAAGAGAAGAGGACCCAGAATTGATCCCTGAGGAACACCTTTTGGAACAAGCAGAGGTGCCGATAGAGAAGACTTATAACTGACGGACTGAGTGCGGTGTGAAAAAATAAGACGAACGGACGTAGAGGAAAAATTGTAAAGATGTCTCATCTTATCACATAACACGGAATGATTCACAGTGTCAAGTGCACAAGAATGGTCAAGAAGAACAAGGAAATTTATCTTGTCATTCTCCAAATTGACCCTGATCCTCTCAGTGACCTCTGCCAAGGCAGTTACGCAGCTGTGGTAAGGTCGAAATACGGACTGTCTCACATATAACAAAGAGTTCTCGTTGACAAAAGACGACATTTGCAAATACAACAATTTCTCAAAGACCTTTGACAAGTAACAAAGAATCGCAATTGGTCTATATTCCTTGGAATTTTTAGGCAGTGGGATGACTTTGGCATGTTTCCACGCTAATGGAAAGTAACTCGTGGTCAAAATCCTATTGAAAACATAGGTTACATGAGGAATAATAAGGGGGAGCAAGAGTCTTACAAATCTAGGATCAATGCCATCAGATCCGACAGCGTTAGACTTTACAGTCGCGAAGCACTCAAGGACATCGGTGGGACCAATACAGCTGAAGCCAAAACCAGAGTCGTCATCGAGGGAGGGGGAGACATTGAAGCCATAGAATTTGGGATCAACTAGGATCTGTGGGACATTAACAAAAGCATCGTTAAGCCCATTGATGTCCAAGTTTGTTGAACATCTATTAGTATCTTTCCCAATTCCTATGTCTCGAATAACCTTCCACGTTCTCTTGGAGCCTATTGCAGAAGTAAAGCGTCTGTAGTAGTAGTCTTTCTTGGCTATCTTAATCAACTTATTGACATGGACTCTTGCTAAGCGAAAGGCATCATGTAACTCAGGCGTCCTGAAACGTCTCCACCTGCGATGCGACATATTCCTCACGTGAATAGCCGAACGAATATCCCGGAAGAACCACGGTTTCGATCTGGAGGACACTTCTCTAGTCTTGAGTGGAACCGTAAGTTCCTGTAGGTCACGGATATTTCTCTGTAGAAAGTCAGTTTGTTCATCGATAGTTTCCATACGAAATATCAGATCCCAGTCGATGAGCACAGCACTCGAAAGCAAAAAATCATGGTCGAGACGGGCAAAGTCTCTATATGAATAAATTTCCCTAGTCCTGGTGAGCTCAAATTCATAACATAAAAAGATCAAGTCATGGTTCGAAAAACATGAGGCTGACAGTTGGTCGTATAGGAGGACTTTCGAAGTATCACTAACAAAGTACAGATCGAGAAGCGTGCTAGATATAAATCTCTCTTGCACAGATTTATATCTAGACCACTTTCGGTAACCCATATCGCACGTAGAGCTTCCTAAAGTATATCTTGTAGAGTGCTGGGAAGCTTTCCTCTAACCGCAATTGCCTCGTTATCAGCATACGCGACCACTTTTACACCTTTTTCTTCCAGAGACAATAATATATTGTTAATGGCTATGTTCCAAAGTAGAGGAGACAGTGGAGGTGTCCTTGAGGAGTTCCTCTGCTGACCCATCTTTTTAGATCCACAGATCTCAAGCCTGCCGTAATGCATCTTTTAGTAAGTAAGTTATTAATAAACTTTCTTACGTTAGAGTTGATGCTTAGAAACTCCAACTCCTTCATGATTGACGTCGGTTTTACATCATTGAAAGCACCTTCAATGTCAAAAAATGCTACCATTCCTTGACAGCGAGACAACCCTCTATGTAGTCGACTAGTTCGTGAAGGCCTGTTTTAGTGGTTTTGCCTTTACTATATGCATGCTGCGGAGGCGGCCACCGTAGCGCAGAGGTTAGCATGTCCGCGTATGACGCTGAAAGCCTGGGTTCGAATCCTGGCGAGACCATCAGAATATTTCTCACCGGTGGTTTTCCCCTCCTAATGCTGGCAACATTTGTGAGGTACTATGCCATATAAAACTTCTCTCCAAAGAGGTGTCGCTCTGCGGCACGCCGTTCGGACTCGGCTATAAAAAAGGAGGCCCCTTAGCATTGAGCTTAAACTTGAATCGGACTGCACGGATTGATATGTAAGAAGTTTGCCCCTGTTCCTTAGTGGAATGTTCATGGGCAAAATTTGCATTTTTTATGCATGCTGTTGCCGCGACAGACGATCTCCATGGATCTTTGCCCTAAGATATGTTTCTATGAACCTCTCAAGAGTCTTTAGCATAAACGATAGTCTGTCATCCATTATAGGACGAAAATCTTTAGCCTTCATGTGGTAAGGTTTTCCTGCTTTCGGAATGGAAATGAACTTCGTGTCCCTCCATCCCACAGGTATATATGGCATTCTAATTCTTGCAGAGTATATCTCCCTAAGCCAGGAATCCAGTCTATCAGACACAGCTTGTAATTCAACCGGTGATACATCATCAGGACCTGGCGACTTAGAGGAGACGAACGTCTATAGCCCAAAGGATTTTTGGCTTTGAAACAATTTCCCTAATAATCTCCGACGAATGCATACCAGTGACAACCTCTTCTGGCGCCACTTTCTCCGTTGGAGAATTTTCCGGGAAATGTGTATCAAAGAGTAGTTCTGGTGCTTCCTCACTAAACATTGTTCATAGATTCTCTAACTTCTGAATATAACCCACCCTAATTGGTCTCGAGGATCGATTTTCCTGGATGTTAAAAAGCATTAAGGAAGCCCACATGTGAAATTTCGGCTAAATAGAATAAGGATGGCACCTTCTTGTGCTCAACAGATCTTATGGGGAAATCGATTAATATGAGGCTTTGTCTATACAAGGATAGAACCGCCCAGTTTACAATCACAACTGACCTACTTTAACAAGAAGTAATTGAGGGAAATTTTGAGCGGCTAGCCTTTGTTGTTTGAACTCTAGCCTTACTTGGGCAGAGAGACTGACGAACCTTCAATGCGCGCTATCTTTACAAAGGACATAATAATTTTTTTGGTATTGGGCTTCCCTGTAGTTTAAACCCTTTCCCTGTGACTTTTAATTACCTACAGCTACAGACATACATACCCAAAATAATTATCATAAAGACCTAAAGGATGGACGGACAGACAGTCAGCTATTGCCCAATAACACATAAATTTCAATCTTTATACAAGATTATCATCACCAAGTACCAGGCAATGCTGTCGGTCTGCCTGTCCGTCCACACCTCCTTTGGTTTGGCAGCGCAACAATAGTTTCATTTAATGCGAGCAAAATTTGTAAATTATGCAAATCAAAGTTGTTGTCGGTTGTGTGATTTCACGCGTATACAAATTAGAATATCCTTCCTGCTAACAACCAAAGTTATTTGCCAATGCCGCACCCCCCCTCCCTCACCCACCACTCACGACAGCCGCAATCGTAATTCAACATCCGTGTTGTTAAACCAATTTCCAAAAACATTCAAATGATGTTCGGTGTATCCGTTTGAAGCTTAGCCGCGCTGTTGTTGTTTGTCGATTTCACATCTGCAACGAATGTTCGTTCGTTCGTTCGTTCGGCAAGCGATGACTCTCAATTGCTGCTAGACCAAAAACATTCATTGAAGCCCGCATGTACCATAACAATTGATGTTGGTTGGCAGTGGGCGCTGGTGTATTGCAAAGGGTGGGGGCAGGCGTACATACAAAACAATGGGTGATGTGATAGAATTTTAACGGAATTTTTTAAAGGAAAATACAATTTTGAGAAATTTTTCATGAATGCCCATGCAAATGCAAATTTGCCCATGAACATTCCATTAAGGAACAGGGGGAAACTTCTCATAAGTCAATGAGTCAAATGTGCCACAGCGAGACTTTTCTTTGGGGGGAAGTTTTTAAATGGCATAGTACTTTACGAATGTCGCCAGCATTAGGAGGGGAAAACCACCGCTGAAAAATTTTCTGATGGTCTCGCCAGGATTCGAACCCAGGCGTTCAGCGTCATAGGCGGACATGCAAAACTCTGCGTTACGGTGGCCTCCGTGAATGACATTTGGATGACTTTTAAAAGGAAAACAACATTTAAGGAGAATTTTCTATAAAAATATTTTATTATTACCTTAGGATGGGGGCCACCGTAGCGCAGGTTCGACTCCTGGCGAGAACATTAGAAAAATGTTCAGCGGTGGTTATCCGCCCAATGCTGGCGACATTAATGAGGTACTATGCCATGTTAAAACTTCCCCCCACAGAAGAGTCTCGCTGTGGCACGTCTTTCGGAAAGGAAAACAACATTTAAGGAGAATTTTCTATAAAAATAATTTATTGTAACCTCAGGATGGGGGCAGGTTCGACTCCTGGCGAGAACATTAGAAATATGTTTAGCGGTGGTTATCCGCCCAATGCTGGCGACATTAATGAGGTACTATGCCATGTTAAAACTTCCCCCCACAGAAGAGTCGCCCTGTGGCACGTCTCTCGGACTCGTCTATGAAATGGAGTTCCGTTATCATTGAGCTTTAGATTTGAATCGAACAGCACTCATTGACATGTGAGAAGTTTGCCTTTGCTCATTAATGAAATTTTCATGGCCAAATTTGCATTTCACGACATTAGGTTAGGTTAGGTAGTATTGACAGTATGTTACAGACTTACTAAGACAATTTTAAGTCTATGTGTTACCACAGTGGCGAGAAAACAAAGCCTCTGGTGGTAGTCGAATCCACGAACCCCACAATGTAATGCTTGTAAGAGGAGTACCTTACTTCCTGCACGTCAACTTTTGACCATTTGACACCAAGGTTAGAGGAAGTATAGCAAAAGAAGGAAGCCATACCAGTATCATGGGTTTAAAAGCCCACCTACTCGTACTTTGTAGGTGTGGAGGATGATGTCATGTCCTCATTACAGACCATTCCGTTCAGTCCCAATATCTATGGCGACACCTAGTCTGAGGACATATATGGGAATTCCCAGGAAGCCCAAAAGAAGGGTTGGAGGAGATCCTTTAGAGTTGTCAGAGATGAAACCTAAGAGGGCTCTTGAGGCATACAGAGAGAGGTCTAAATAAACCAAAAGGAGAGGTCTATGTAAACCAAAAACAGAGGTCCTGCTGAGGTTTCTAAAAGGATCGCCTTAAAGGCTTCTAAAAAGATGACGAGAAGGGTCTAAGGGCATCACTAAATAAAAGGAATCTAGGTAGCACCCTCTTCGCGTGAACATCGGAAAAATTTTTCAGCGATAGTTTTTCACCTTGCTAATGCTGGCTACATTTGTGGGGTATCCTGTCATTTAAAAACTTTTGGTGATTTTTTAAGAGCTATAAAAAAGTTTTTAAAAAAAAAAACATAAAATTCAGAAAAATTGAAGATATCTTTATTGGAATTGCTAGTGCGATTCGTATAGTTTAATGTTTGAAGATTAATTCATGCAATTATTGACCGTGACTGCGCCGCTAAGTCCAATTTTGGCATACTCTTTCCAACATATCGGCCGGTGTCTCACGAATAAATGCTTAATTTTTTTTCCTTCAATGCGTCTATTAAAGCGGACTTATCTGTATAGACATGAGCTTTAACATAGCACCACAAAAAACTAGTCTAAAGGGGTTAAATCGTACGATCTAGGCGGCCAATAGGCCGGACTCGAACGAGAAATAAAATGTTCACCGTAGTCGCCTCTCAATAAGTCCACTGTTACGTGTGTTGTGTGGCATGTGGCACCGTCTTATTGAAACCACATGTCATGCAAGCCAAGTTCTTGCCTTTTAGGCAAAAAAATTATGGATAGCGCTCACCATTTAGAGTTACGATTCGCATCATCTTTGAAGAAGTACGGTCCAATGATGCCACCAGCCCATAAGCCGCACCAAACTGTGACTTCCTCTGGATGCATTGATAGCTCTTGCAATGCTTCTGGCTGATCTTTATCGACAATTCTGCTTATTTACGTACCCGTTGAGCCAAAAATGAGCTTCGTCTATAAAATGGAAGAAGCGCGCGATGAAATTTCAATTCAATATTTTTTTTTTTTCTGTCAGCCAACACGCAGGGGATGTCCCCTATGAATGCAGTGCATTGCGTTGGCGAGAGGAAATTAGGAATTGGAGGGGGGAAAAGGATGTAGTGCTTATTGACATTTGTCTTAAGTCTTTGGATGTTAAAGTGGGTGGGAAAAACATTAGCCGGAAGTCGATTCCACATACGAACGGTTCGGGCGAAATAAGATTTCTCTCTATAATGCATTGTGCGGTCCGCTGGCCAATCAATTACAAACTGGTGTGAGTTCCTAGAATGTCTAGTATCCCTGACATACATCCTTACATCAGGAATAAGAAGACGAATATCAGACAAACACACACCATGAAAGTACCGATAGAGAGAGCGCCAAACAAGAAAAGCGCCAAACAACCCACATTGCGATGATGATGAAGGGGGGCAATAGAGTTTTATACCCCACAGTCCCCAGTGAACGCCATCGTTCTCCTCTGTACACGGTCCAGCAGCTCCAGGGATGATTTTGAAGCTCCAGCCCATACATGTGAGTTGTACTTCATTTTCGGCCTTATGAAAGTGGTGTAGATGTTAAGAAGATCAGACGGAGTGAAGTAATTCTTACACTGTTTAAGGAAGCCTAAACACTTGAATGCTTCTTTTGACACTTCGAATACATGTTTAGCCCAACGGACATCACTTTGTATTTTCATACCCAGAACATCGAGAGCTTATGATTGCTCAACATCTACACCGTTAATAGACAAAGATGATAGTAATGGGCCAGCGCATCGTTTGTGTGACAACAAGCAGCACTGAGTCCTCCGTGCATTAAAATCTACTCGATTCATTCGACCCCACTCAGAAATGGCTAGCAAATCCTGGCACAGTGTATCGTCCATAACCCGCCACTTGTCCTCAATCTCTCGAAGACTTGGCCTATGGTCGAATGAGTACGAATGACAGAGATTACTGTCATACGCAAATGAGTAGATCGGATTCGATGTCTGACACAACAGATCGTTGATGCAAATTAGAAAAAAAGAAGGAGAAAGAACAGAGACCTGGGGTACACCTGCGGTCAATTTGCGCTCATTGGAAGAGAACCCATCTATAGCGATTCGAAAAGTGCGATCTCTAAGAAAGCTCGAAATAAATCGAACGAAGCCATTAACGACACCAAATGCGACAAGCTTTGATAGTAGTGCACCGTGCCACACCCTATCAAATGCCTTGGAGATATCCAGAGCCAAAAACTCTCACCAAACTGGAGGATTGAGCGACTGCAACATTCCGACAGAAGTGCCATGAGGTCACCCGCAGAGCGATTTCTGCGGAACCCATTCTGTTGGTCGCTAAAAAGGCCATTAGACTCTAAATACCTCACAAGATGGTGTTTAACCATGCTCTCCATGGAGAGAGCGGAGCATATCGCAATTGGCCGATAATTAGCAGGGTTGCTTGCCTCACACTTCTTGGGTATTGGCTGAACGTTCGCAAACTTCCAACGCGCCGGGAAGACTCCCGCACGGTAGGCAAGATTGAAAAGGTTGTGTAATGGACGAGCGAGCGTCGACAAACACTTGCGTAACACAAGTGTTGATATGCCATCCGGTCCCGGGGATTTATTTAAGTCTTGATCTTCAAGAACCCTTTTAATTCCACGGCTTGACGTCAGATACATTTTCGATTGAGGGGAGTGGTTCATTGCTATCCGGCAGGGAAGAGTTCCCTGCAAATATATCAGCCAACAGGTTAGCCTTTTGAACCTTTGGAATAGATGAAGAACAGCCTTAGAGCAATTCGAATATTAACTTTCTAAGCATTGCTTCAAATCTAAGTCATAAGTCATCATCCCGAAAAAATTACGTTTTAGTGCGGTTTATGGGCCGGCGGCATCATTGGGCCGTACTTCTTCCGTGATGATCATGATCCGGCATATTACTGTGAATCGGAATCGCTACCGAAACAGAACATTTTTGGCCTCAATTGGATGATATATACTTGGAGGCCATGTGATTCCAACAACACTGGGCCAAAAGCTATGGTGCTACGTCAAGTCTATGGTCTATGCCTACACGCTGACGACGATTGATTAACTTCGTACGAATACCGAACGCGAAATTGCAGCAGTATCGGCCGATTTATGCTTAAAACCGTCAAACATTGGGTGGCCAGAAAAGAATTTCGTTGATATCCCCAGCCGTTTTTGTTTTTAACTATGATCCATGTTTTGATATAGCTGCCATATAAACCGATTTTGGATCTTGAATTCTTGAGCCTCTGGGGGGCGCAATTTTTATACGATTGGTCTGAAATGTTGTATGTGTGTGTTCTGTGCTAAGTATCGTCTAAATCGGCTTATGACCTGATATAGTTCCCTTATAAACCGATCTCCCTTATTTAAATTTTGATCCTTTAGGGGACGTAATTCTTATCCGATTTGGCTGAAATTTTGTATACGGTATTGTGTTATGACTTTTAATTGTGCTAAGTATGGTCCGAATCGGTCGATAGTCTGATATAGCTTCCATGTAAACCCATATAATACTTCTGGATCCTCTTGATCCGATTTGGCTGAAATTATGTACAACGACTTCTCCCATGACCTTCAACGGTCCATAACCGTATAAGCTGATCTCCTGATTTTACTTCTTGAGCCCCTATAGGGTGCAATTCTTGGCCGATTTGGCTAAAATTTTGTGCAATGGTCTTCAATATCCATATCAAGTATCGGCCGAATCGGTTCATAACATGATATAGCTCCAATAGCATAGCAATTTTCATCCATTATCCTTTGTTTGCCCAAAAAGAGATAGCGTGCAAAGAATTTGACAAACGCGATCCGTGATGGAGGGTATATAAGATTCGGCTCTGCTGAACTTAGCAGCCTTTTACTTGTTTAATCCTTGAAGGCTGCAACGGTCGTCCCGGCTATGAAAGTTTTCCCCTCAGATTTTCAAATGTCTGCCATTGTGTTGTAAAAATTAGCAAAGCTCAAAATAGAATTCTATGCATTAACAATTTTCTAATCAATGGAATTTTAATTTTTATTTATAAACATGACTTCCGTTCGAATGTAGTGGAGTGGATGGTGGGGGTTTAAGGGTGTAAGACAAGTGGCGGTGGTGGTGAATTTACTGTGTGATTGTGGTAAGGACAACAATTTGCGTTTGATTTTGCAAACGGGGCTACTCGAACACGTTTAGCAGATGGCAGCAACGTTTTGCCACTTGATGCTAAGGATATCTCAGTTCTCGGTGTTGTGTCTGTGTGTGTGTGTGTGTGAGAGAGAGAGAGAGTGTTGGCATGAATGGCTTTGTGGGTGTGCTTAGCCTGAAATAGTGGTTTATATTACTGCAGTCACTTACTTGATTCGGTTTCTGTTCAAAGAGAGAGAGAGAGAGAGAGGGCGGGGAGTAGCCTAGGTTTGCACGTTATTCACGGTACTACAAATGTTTATTGGTTTGTAATTTGTAATGGAATTATGCACGTTTGTTTGGCAAGGATTTTTTTTTCCAATTTTTTTAACGCTTCTCTCTATTTTTCGGTTGCCATTGAAGCCATGCTGCTAGTCCCTTTGCCCGTTTGTTCGCCCCCATTGCTGTTGTATGCGAATTTGTTTGCAATTATGAAGTTCCGCCATGCTACTAAGCACAGATTGTTGTTTGGCATCCTTGGGTTTAGTTGAAAATGTTTTTTTTTTTTTGTTGGTTCCTTGTTTGGGTTTGTCTGTATTTTCGAGCGGGTTTGGGAGTGGTGGGGGGGGGAGGTGTGTTGGTATTCAAAATGTCTGTTATTCATTTGTTTTGTGGTTATTGTGGCTGTAGTCGGTTGGATGGTGGTTGTGTGGGAATGGCTTCGGTGGTATTGGTGGCAAAGGATGTACTATAATTTTCGCATACAATTGTTTACATCAAAGTTTAAATTTTGGAGTTTGAGGTTTTCGTTTGAGTAAATTTTCTACATCGTTTAATCGAATTAAATATCGCCATTGTTCATGTTCAACAACAACAACAACAAAAAACTATAATTGGAGCACAACGAAGCTAATAAGGATTATTTGTTGAAGGGGAAATGTGTAACAAGTGATAAACCAAAAAAACAAACAAAACAAAAATAGAAAAATTGAGTAGAAACTTTAAGAGGAAATCTTTAAAATGGTAAGTGAGGTTAAACTAAAAAAAAAAATTAATTGAAATTTCAAGGAACTGTGGTATTAAGAAAAGATGTTGTTATACTAAGATTTAAGGACTATTCTATTCTCACTATTCTAGCCTCATTCTGTCTTAATGGGCTCACATGCCCATGTTTGGAGAAATGTCAATATGAGATCCTTGAGTCCACATTGTTTACCCAAAGACTGAGATCTGTTTTTGACTGCCTGACCATAATACCATCCTGCAGACAGAGATACGGGCGATCACGGAATGCGTGACATAGTGTGGTGTTCAAGCGAGGACGTGAACATCTTGACGGACAGTAAACTAGACACCAGGGCAATAACAACCAGGAAGTTAAAAATTCAAATGCAAATTTCGCCCATGAATATACCACTAAGGAACAGGGGCAAACTTCTCACATATCAATGACTGCTGTCCGATTTATGTTTAAGCTCAATGATGAGGGGCCTCCTTTTTACAGTCGAGTCCGAACGGCGTGCCGCAGTGCGACACCTCTTTGGAGAGAAGTTTTACATGGCATAGTACCTCACAAATGTTGCCAGCATTAAGAGGGGAAAACCACCGCTGAAAATTTTTTCTGAAGGTCTCGCTAGGATTCGAACCCAGTCGTTCAGCGTCATAGGAGGACATGCCTACCTCTGCGATACGGTGCGATAAGTCTTGGAGTGTAAGAAAGAGATTAACGCCTTCTCTGAGAATGGCACAATCAGCATCGTTTGGGTGACGGGTCGTAGCGAAGTAAGGAATGAAAGACGATTTGGCGGTGAAGGCCAGAGGGCTACCGTTAATAAATTTGGTTCACCGAAGCCTATTGGGTCGACACAGTCCGAGTTGACGAATGCAACGCAACACTGTGGATCAGCGAAACGGTCGGTAGGACGGCGAAAATCTTATGGGGAGATCCGGATCGCGAGAAAATGAGGCTATTACTGAAAGGAAGTAAGAAGAAGCTCAGTATAGCTATCGGTATCATAACGGGACACATAGGACTACGAGCTCACTTATGCAAAATCGGTGCGGCAAGTGATAGCATGTGTAGGGCATATGAAGAGAAGATGATGAGACGTTGGAGCATTTCCTATGTCATAGCCCCGCTTTCGCGACCAACAGACACCGGAATTTAGGTGGGGACACGATTCCAGAAATTAACCAACTTAGGGGAGTGGTAAGGAAAACAAATAAGGGTTTTGTAAGTAGCATGGAATTTCTAACTAAAATTTTCTTTTTCGATGTTCCATTTTAGTATTTAGAGCGCACAACAAGCCGATTACTGGATTAGGTGAATGTCCTTAGGTGAATGTCCGTAGGTGAATGTCTGGATTAGGTGAATGTCAAGTAAGAACAGCGCCCTCTAGGGGCTTATTAAATAAAATCGGGAGATTTATGTAGGAACTATATCAGATTTTAGATCAATTCAAACCATATTTAGCGCGAACGTTGGAGGTCATAGTAGATGTCTTTGTGCAACATTTCAGCACAATCGGATAACAATTGCGACTCAAGAAGTAAAATCGGGAGATTAGTTTGTATGGGAGCTATATCAGGTTATGGACTGAGCGAGACCACACTTAGCACACGACCGTTGGAGGTCATAGTAGATGTCCTTGTGCAAAATTTTAGCCAATTCGAATAGCAATTGCGCCTCTAGGGGCTTAAGAATTAAATTCGGGAGATCGGATTGTATCGGAGCTATATCAGGTTATGGACTGATCTAGACCACACTTAGCACGAACGTTTGAGGTCATAGTGCAAAATTTCAGTCAATTCGGATAGGAATTGCGTCTCCAGGGGCACAAGAAGTAAAATCGAGAGATGGGTCTATATGGGATCTATATTAGGTTATAGACCGATTCGGACCATACTTAGCACTAATGTTGGAGCTCTAAATGGAAATCAATGTGCGAAATTTTAGCAAAATCGGGTAAGAGTAAAGTCTTATCTAAGGATTGGTTTATATGAGGGGATTATCCAAATCTAAACCGATATGACCCAATTGCTTTCCCCAACGACCTAACCCAATAATAAGTATGTGCAAGAAGATAGCTTCACTCGTTCGACCGCTATGGTGATTTCTACAGACGGAAGGACGGATCGACGCAGAATGGCTAAATCGACTCAAAATGGTTAAATCGACTCAGAATGTCGAGACAACCAAGAATAAATATATTGGGTTGCCCAAAAAAGTAATTGCGGATTTTTCATATAGTCGGCGTAGACAAATTTTTTCACAGTTTGTGACTCTGTAATTGCATTCTTTCTTCTGTCAGTTATCAGCTGTTACTTTTAGCTTGCTTTAGAAAAAAAGTGTAAAAAAAGTATATTTGATTAAAGTTCATTCTAAGTAATATTAAAAACTCATTTTCTTTCTTTTAAAAAATCCGAAATTACTTTTTGGGCAACCCAATACTTTGTAGGGTCCCAGATCAATATAAAGGTAGGTTACAAACGGAATAACTATATTAGTATGCCCCTTCCTACGGTGGAGGGTATAAAAATGTAAGAAATATAGGAATAGAATATGGAGCAAGCGCCTATCCATCTCGCCACCACACAAGTGCTTCACCGCATAATCGCCTCACATTCACCCAAGCATTGGTACTCCTTGTCTGCGCATACATGACAGCTCGTTGAACATTTCATTGTATCAAGAAGACTCCTTAGAGACACATATACAAGATAGAAAAAAACAGCCTCCCTAGGATATAAAGGTTGTGACCCTAAAGACCCTTCTCCGCAGTAGTCGTTGTGCGGGCGTGACTGCCATATGGCCTGCCACGTGAGCTGCCATATGGCCTTTCGCATAGTGTCCGGTTATGACCCCTGCAATCGTACTCAGTGACCCCTTATGTAGGGCCAACAATTACCTTGTCCTCCTCTGTTCAACAGCTGGTCAGAGTGTTCTGGAAATCCGGCATCCTCACATTCACTCACTGAGGGCCAAGCATTGATACTCCTTGTCTGCGCATACATGACAGCGCGTTGAACATTTCATCGTATCTAAGAAGACTCCTTAGAGACACATATACAAGATCGAAAAAAACAGCCTTCCTAGGATATAAAGGCTGTGTCCCTAAAGATCCTTCTTCGCAGATGTCGTTGTGCTGGCGGGACTGCCATATGGTCTGCCACGCGAGCTGCCATATGGCCTTTCGTATAGTGTCCGGTTATGAACCCTGCAATCGTACTCAGTGACCCCCTATTGTAGGGCCAACAATTGCCTTGTCCTCCTCTGTTCAACAGCTGGTCAGAGTGTTCTGGAAATCCGGCAACCATACACAGCGCTACCTTAGCGGCATAGCTCCGAATATAGACCTCAACTGGTTGTATAATCAGCATAGCCTCCAGACCCACCTGCGGTGTGGATGTTGATGCCTTCGTGATTCAGTCTGTGCTCCTTTTCTCTGGTTCGTGTACTCTTCTCCACATCGTTCCACCATACCAGAGCTCCATGTGTCAGCACTAGTATCACAATGCCCGTGTACCTCCAGTATATCATCTTCGGCTTGACATCTCAGGTGGAGTAAAACGCCCACACCGTCTTTTAGCACCTTTCCTCCGTATTCCAGTTTCAAATCGAGGAATAAGCCTAGGTATTTTCCTTCCTTTGACAACTGCAGAGTGTTCCCGTCTAAAATCGGGGTTCTTAACCAGTATCTTATTTCTGGAGTAAAGCGCACCAGCTCCGTCTTCCTAGGGTTGGTCCTCAGCCCACTTCTCATAACCCATCTTGATAGCCTCCGCAGTCACCTTTCCATAATCTCGCTGATTGTCGACAGAAATTTGCCTCGAATCAATACGACTACGTTGTCCGCATATGCGATCAGTCTCAGTCCGTCTCCCTTGAGATCCAATAGAACTTTTTTTATCACTAAAATCGGCGAGACCATCCCTACTTGAAGCGTTTCCCTTGCCAACCGACTTTTAACCACACTTCTCTCAAAGCCGCGTTAGTAATCCTGTCGCGAAGCATATCAAGTGAAGAGCATGCGAGAGAAGAGAACCAGCTCCGTCTTCCTTGGGTAAGGCCTCAGGCCATTTCTCTAAACCTATCTCGATAGCCTTTATAGTCACCTTTCCAAAATTTCGCTCCACGCTGACAGAAATTTACCTCGAATCACTCCGTTTCCATTGAACTCGTTTATCACTAAAATCGACGAGAATACCCCTCCTTGAGGTGTTCCCCTTGTCACCCGTCTTCTGAACACACTTTCTTTCAAATCCGCCTTGGTAATCCAGTCGCAAAACATATCAACCCTCAATCAATATCGAGGAAGGCCAATATAGTGTAATGCGTGTGAAGAGCACCAGCCCCACCTTCCTTGGATTAGTCCTCAGTCCAGTTCTCATAACCCATCTCGCTAGCCACTACAGTGAACTTTCCATAATCTCTCAGATCATCGAAAGAAATTTGCCTCAAATCAACAAATCAGTCTCTCTCCGTCTCGTTGAGATCCAATAGAACTTCGTTTATCGCTAGAATCGGCGAGAATACTCCTCTTTGAGGCATTCCCCTTGTCATCCGCCTTCTAACCAACCTTTCTCTCCCATCCTCATTAGTATTCCTGCTGTGAAGCATATTGACACTATCTTCAAAATCGTGGGAGGCCGCCATCGTTTACTCCTTCTGTTGAAGAGACATCTCCACTGACCTCGCCTTGAGGTATGCATGTTGAGTCTTACTAATATTCTCCGGTGTCAGTCCCTCCCTTACCTTCAGGTCTAAAAGCCTTTCCAGTGTTTTAGGACAAAGCGATGACAGATTGATTGACCTATAATTTTTCACAGTACTGTGGTTTTTCCCCTCCTTGGAGATAAAACCACCGTGACCTCCCTCCATGCCACGGTATTTAGGGCAGTGCCAGGGCACGCCCTGAGCGGTGGCAGAGTTACCCCTACGAACTCTTGCAGTAGAGTCTGTATGATACCGTCCGTTCCGGCCGATTTTAACGGCCTCGTCAACGATAAGATCTTCCATAGATCAAGCCTTTGTGGGTATACGGCAAGCCGTTCGGACTAGGCATAAAATATGAGGTCTCTTATCATTGAGTTTAAATTTTATTCGGTCTGTACTTATAGATTCGTCTTACGCGGTAGTACCCATTCTGGACATGCCTTGCGAAGGCCTTCTTCAGGCTCTGCGTGGTAAAAAATCTCTACCAAAGTGGTGTCGCTAAGCGGTAAGCCGTTCGGACAAGGCATAAAATATGAGGCCTCTTATCATTGAGCTTAAACTTTATTTGGACTGCACTTATTGATATGATAGAAGTATCCCCGGTTCATGGGAACTTCAGTAGGGTATTACGATGTTCTGATCATCGTCCTCTTTCTGTCCTTTATGTATTCTAAGCTTACTCGGTTTGAGTTTAATTTTTCCTCCTCAGAAAGCGGGGTGTGCAAGGATACCTGGGGAGCACTTTGCGCAGTCTATATGCTTCCCTAGAGCCCTCCAATTCTTTGTGGAATTTTACCCAAAAACTCCTCTTTTCTACCCTGGTCTCCTTCTTGAACTTGCCCAGGGGCTCCCGATATTCGTCCGCCCTCTACCTTTTTCTCCCTCTTCACTTTGTCAAAGTGAAGAGGGAGAGTTTCTTTACTGAGTACCTTTAGTTCCCGTGTCCGCCATGATTGGTTCGTCTTAGGCGGTGTTAGCCGTTTTGGACATGCCTTCCGAAGGGCTCCTTCAGGCTCTCCGTAATAAGATCTTCACTTCGGACTCCAGTTCCTTTGCGTCCGGTATAGGTCCTCCAGGGTACCCCAGCCTCCGCATTTGTTCCCTGAAACTTTTCCAGTTCGTCTTCCTCGGGTTTCTAAATGGCTTACTTCCTCCTCTCTCGTGCTCAAACTGAAAACCTGTGATGTATGCAAATTTGCGAAAGCAAATTTTGTCCATGAACATTCCACTAAGGACTAGGAACAAACTTCTCACATATCAATTAGTGCAGTCCGATTCAAGTTTCTAAGCTCAATGAGAAGAGGTCTCGTTTTAAAGCCAAGTCCGAACGGCGTGCCGCAGTGTGACACCTCTTTGGAGAGAAGTTTTTACAGGGCATAGTACCTCACAAACGTTGCTAGCATTAGGAGGGGAAAACCACCATTGAACATTTTTTCTGATAGTCTCGCCAGAATTCCATCCCAGGCGTTCAGAGTCATAGGTGGACATGCTAACCTCTGCGCTACGATGGCCTCCTACCTATTCTGCAGTGACTCGAAAAGCAACACTGGGTGGACACCTACCAGTCTGAGACTTCAACCGAATCACTGTTCCTTATGAGAGTTATGCCTATAACCTGTTCCCCAATTTGGTGTAGAACTTTGGGGTATAATTTTTAACCAAAAAGAGATTCGCCTCTTTTGTTCGTATCAATGCTAACCCATAGAACGGGGTGTGTGTTAGCTTCGTCTCCAATTATAAGGTTGTGCCCCTTGGCCTGATACCATCCAACCAATGCCCGGACCCTATCCGAAGGGGGATTTTCCTCATTGAATTCCATGACCAGTAGTGATTTCCCTGACCCCTCCGGGGCTACCACCATTAAATCTTCATTGCTATAACGAGACATCAGGGTAAGATTTAGATCCCTACTTGCTACGATACAGCTTCTAATCTTACTTTCTGTCGGGGAGAGATGAGTTTAAGATTGCGTGATCTGAGTCCTCGAACTTTGCTGCCTCGTAATCATGTTTCCTGTCTCAGGGCCATGTCAATACCATCTCTACCCATAATTCTGAGCAGCTCGTCGGTGGCTGTCTCCGACTAGCACAGATTAAGCTGCACTAGCAGCAGGCAGCCCTTGTGGCCCAACTCCTTGAGCCTCGTTGCCGTTATAGGTCGGCAGTACCAATCTCAATTGGTTTAGGCCGTATTTAATCTCTACGTGCCAGGACTTCAGAAGTGCCAAGAATTCTGGAGCAATCTTGTCCCAGAGTTCGAATAGCATTGCTATTCCCCCTCGAACGTCCCCTTGGGATCGTCCAATCTTTAGATAGGAAACGTTTACACTTCCAGCAGGTGAAGTTCGACATCATGCTCCACACCATGGGAGATTATCCGATTGGTACAAGATGATGATTTTCCGTCCGGTACAAGCTCCATTGCTCTATCTCCATACCAGGCCAAAGGGGGCCATGGCCACTGATACAGAGAAAGTTGGTAGAGAGAAATTTTAACATTTCTCTTTACCGCAACCAATATCCTTGACGTCCTGTTGCGATTTGGAGCAATCGAATTTCGTGAAGTAGTCATCTCCTCCCTTTCGGCTGGCCGCAGATAGAACTCTACGCCTTAGCGAGAAAAATAACATAGAAAATCCATTTAATTCTATTTTTATACCCACCACCGACGGATGGGGGTATATTCATTTTGTCATTCCGTTTGCAACACATCGAAATATCCATTTCCGACCCTATAAAGTATATATATTCTTGATCAGCGTAAAAATCTAAGACGATCTAGACATGTCCGTCCGTCTGTCTGTTGAAATCACGCTACAGTCTTCAAAAATAGAGATATTAAGCTGAAACTTTGCACAGAAAATTTTTTTGTCCATAAGCAGGTTAAGTTCGAAAATGGGCTATATCGGACTTTATCTTGATATAGCCCCCATATAGACCGATCCGCCGATTTAGGGTCTTAGGCCAATAAAAGCCACATTTATTATCCGATTTTGCTGAAATTTGGGACGGTGAGTTGTGTTAATCCCTTCAATATCATCCGTCAATTTGGGTCAGATCGGTCCAGATTTGTATATAGCTGCCATATAGACCGATCCGCCGATTTAAGGTCTTAGGCCCATAAAAGCCACATTTATTATCCAATTTTGCTGAAATTTGGGACAGTGAGTTGTCTTAGGTGCTTCGACATCCTCCGTCAATATGGCTTAGATCGGTCCAGATTTGGATATAGCTGCCATATAGACCGATCCCCCGATTTAGGGTCTTAGGCCCATAAAAGCTGCATTTATTATCCGATTTTGCTGAAATTTGCGACAGTGCGCTGTCTTAGGCCCTCCGACGTCCTCCGTTAATTTGGCTCAGATCGGTCCAGATTTGGATATAGCTGTCATATAGACCGATCCTCCGATTTAGAGTCATAGGCCCATAAAAGCTGAATTTATTATCCGATTTTGCTGAAATTTGGGACAGTGCGCTGTCTTAGGCCCTCCGACGTCCTCCGTCTATTTGGCTCAGATCGGTCTAGATATGGATGTAGCTGCCATATAGACCGATCCCCCGATTTAGGGTCTTAGGCCATAAAAGCCACATTTATTATCCAATTTTGCTGAAATTTGGGACAGTGAGTTGTCTTAGGTCCTTCGACATCCTCCGTCAATATGGCTTATATAGGTCCAGATTTGGATATAGCTGCCATATAGACCGATCCTCCGATTTGGGGTCTAAGGCCCATAAAAGGCGCATTTATTGTCCGATGTTGCTGAAATTTAGGACAGTGAGTTAAGTTAAGCCCCTTGACATACTTCTGTATTATCGCACAGATCGGTCCAGATTTGGATATAGCTGCCATATAGACCGATCTCTCGGTTTTAGGTTTTGGGGCCACAAAAAGCGCATTTATTGTCCGATGTTGCCGAAATTGTGGACAAAGAGTTAATTAAGCCCCTTCACATATTTTTGCTATGTTGTATGTTGCTATGGTATGAGTTTTGCACCGGATTTTCACGAAAGGTAGTTTACATAAATACCCGAGGTGGTGGGTATCCAAAGTTCGGCCCGGCCGAACTTAACGCCCAAAATTTTTATTTTCATTGAATTTCAATATTGAGTTAAAAATTATTTTTAAACAATTATTTAAACAAATTTTCCCTGTAAATTAAACATTCCACAACCCCCTTATGTTGTTTAATGTCATTTCAGATGCGAACACATGTTTGCACTTCTACAAATGTAAATTAATTGTTTTAATTAAAAAACAACCAACAAACAAACGCCAATGCCAATGCTAAAGCCAAGTTGAGCCAAGTGATGACAACAATTAACAAAATTGACAACTTTCAAAAATAAGCCCCGCAAACATTGATCTCTGCCTGAGCGGTGGAGGCTGACCACCAAACCGAACTGATGACAGCTGAAATATTCAATGTTGTCACGTATCAACGTGGCTGTCTTCATCCTGCAGCAAACTCTCGCATTCACCCACACTCGCAACTCAACACGCATAGACAGGATAAGGCATAAATAAATGAATTATGTTGATTCATAGTTTGTTGGTTGGTGGTCGTGGCAATGCACATCACGATGTTATTGCCCGTCTGTCATTAACTCAGTGACAACAATCAGCAAATAATGAAGGCCAGTTGGTAAAGGGGAAATTCGAACTGGAAGGCATTCAACGAATCAAAGTAACGCTTTATTTGACTGAGATTTAGCACAAGGACTTCTTTTTATACCCTCCACCATAGGATGGGGGTATACTAATTTCGTCATTCTGTTGGTAACACCTCGAAATATGCGTCTAAGACCCCACAAAGTATACATATTCTTGATCGTCAAGTCATTTTAAGTCGATGTAGCCATGTCCGTCCGTCTGTCCGTTCGTCTGTCCGTCCGTCTGTCCGTCCGTCTGTCCGTCCGTCTGTCCGTCTGTCCGTCTGTCCGTCTGTCCGTCCGTCCGCCCATCTGTCTGTCGAAAACACGCTAACTTTCGAAGGAGTAAAGCTAGCCGCTTGAAATTTAGCACAAATACTTTTTATTTGTGTAGGTCAGTTGTTGTTTTAAATGGGTCAAATCGGTCCACGTTTTGATATAGCTGCCATATAAACCGATCTTGGGTCTTGACTTCTTGAGCCTCTAGAGGGCGCAATTCTCGTCCAATTTTATTAAAATTTTGCACGTAGTGTTTTGGTAGCACTTCCAACAACTACGCTTATTATGGTTAAAATCGGTCCATGTTTTGATATAGCTGCCGTATAAACCGATCGTGGGTCTTGACTTCTTGAGCCTCTAGAGGGCGCAATTCTTATCCGATTTTATTGCAATTTTGCACGTAGTGTTTTGGTAGCACTTTCAAACACTACGCTAAATATGGTTTTATTCGGTCCATATTTTAATATAGCTGTCATATAAACCGATCTTGGGTCCTGATTTCTTGAGCCTCTAGAGGGCGCAATTCTCGTCCAATTTTATTAAAATTTTGCACGTAGTGTTTTGGTAGCACTTCCAACAACTACGCTTAATTTTTGTGAAGACTTCCAATAACTATGTTAAGTATGGCGTAAATCGGTATAGAACCTGATATAGCTGCTATATAAACCGATCTGGGATCTTGGCTTCTTGAACCTCTAGAGGGCGCAATTCTCATCCGATTTGGCTGAAATTTTGTACAACAGCTTCTCTCATGACCTTCAACATACGTGTGTAATATAGTCTGAATCGATCAATAGCTTGATACAGCTCCGATATAACCTATCTCCCGATTTTGCTTCTTGAGCCCCTAGAAGGCGCAGTTCTTATCCGAATGTACTGAAATGTTACACAATGACTTTTACAATGTTCAGCATTCATTTTTGGTCCGAATCGGACTATAACTTGATATAGCTCCAATACCATATCAGTTCTAATTCAATATTCTATGTTTGTCTAAAAAGAGTTACCGCACATAGAACTCGACAAATGCGTCCAATGGTGGAGGGTATATAAGATTCGGCCCGGCCAAACTTAGAACGCCCTTACTTGTTTAACTTAAAACTTCTAACCATAAACTGATATAGCCCTCATATAAACCGATTCTTGGAGTTGACTTCTTTCATTTCCCTCTATATCCTTCTGCCCCGGCACCCAGCATTAGGTAAAACTTCGGTATTCCTGTAGACGCATCAGTAACTCCCAACAGCGACCCAGGACCTTGGATCTAATGCACATTTTATTTAACGCTTTCAAAATTGCCTAACTATAGCTGAAAATGTGAATTTTCCGAGCGATCGATATCCGTAGACAACACAAGCTCCGCTATTGCAGCCATCCTATACACCTCTGCCTGAAAAATGCTGCAATCATCCTTCATCCGAAAGGAGACGTTGATAATGAGTTCACTGCAATAGATATCACAGCTTGCTCCATTCTTCGTCTTCTGTAAATATAACCCACCCTTTCTGCCACTCCCCCAGGGTAGGTAACAATACTTGCAATCCCTTATCCACCGCCGTGGTACCACCCAGCCCACGAATCAATCGAAGTTGTGATCAACTGAAACGTGCTCTCTCCGCTGTCTTCCTTACAAATAACTCCATAGGCTGAGTTCCCATCATTACCTCTAATGACTCAGTCGCAGTGGTTCCCATAGTCCTCGATACAAATCTCCAAGCGACCCTATGCACCTTCTTAAGGTTACTGATATGTGACATAAATTCGTCACCTGCCACCATACGTGCCAACAATAGACCAAAACTGGCCACTCCACCGCCGAGAACAACCAATGCATATGCCTGAACCTTAAACTCCACCTAAACCCCACTAGATTCAGACGCGAAGGGCATTCTAATCCTCGACTCCAGTCCAGTCTGCTTTCCAAAATCACCCCTAAAAACTTCGCAAACTGCGACAACTGTTAAATCACCCCCTGCAGAGCGGGTAGCCTAAGGACCGGTATCTTACGTCTACGCTTAGGTTAGGTTGAAAATATGGTGCAAACATTAATCCGACCCATGCCACTATGGACATACACCTAAGCCAGTAATCGGCTTGTTGTCTGGCCTGGCACCCAAACGATGCGGATTTTGCCATCCTCAGAGAAGGCTTTAATCTCCTTTTTACACTGCAAGACTGTTCGTGACCTTACCGTCCTGGTTGTTAATACCCTTACAGCACTTTTACTGTCGGTAAAGATGTTTATACTCGACGTTCTCGCTTTAGCACCACACCACTTCACGCATTCCGCGATCGCCCGGATCTCCGCCTGCAGAACCGTATTATGGTCAGGCAGTCTAAAATAGATCTCAGTCCCTGGGATTTCAATGTAAACCCCCAGGCCCACTCTGTCCTCTAGCTTTGATCCATTCGTGTAACATAATCTTTCAGATGGCAATACTAGGGTTCAGCCAATCCAAGACTGTGTCGATGGCAGCAGTGCCTCGCACTCGACTTCAAGGTTCATCTCAGGTATCCGATCGGAAACCTTTTCTCTTTCTTCCAGGTTTCCTATCGTAGCCTGTATCATACCGCGATGGTATGAGCTGATCCCATCCTCAATCCATTCTCCCATCGCCTTAAGTCTTATAGCCGCAGTGGCAGCCTCACACTTAATCTGTATGTCAATGGGTCGAATACGCTTAAACAGAACCAATTCTGTCTTCCCCGCATTCACAACCAAGCCACAAACCATCGCCCATGCAGCAGTTCTTCCAAGTAAACCATTCAATACCTTCGAAATCGTGTGGAAAAAAGTTGCTGCGGGAATAACCAGATCGTCAGCGTACGAGCAGACCCCAACCTCTACAATCTAATAAGAAGATCGTCCATCACGAGGATCCCGAGCAGTGGTTATATTACCCCTACCTGAGGTGTTCCCCTAGTGACATTCACCCTCACCGTCTCAACACCAATACCGCTACCTCCCTGCCCCACTCATTATCCAAACAATTACACCATTCCCCAGACTCGCACCACTAAGTGCCGCATTAATGGCAGATGAGCTCACGTTATTAAAAGCGCCCTCAATATCCAAAAACGCCGCCAGGGTATATGTCTCTCAATATGATGTACTACATGAAGCAGTTCAGAGTCCAGATTTGCTCTTTTTATAGGCATACTGGCAGCGAGCGAAGTTAGAGGTTTCCAACTCTCTTCTGATATGAAGGTCTAAGATGCTCTCCAGCGTCTTGACAAGAAAAAAGGAGAGACACGTCGGTGTAAAATCCCTCACTGAACTGTGTTGCAGCTTTCCCACCTTCGGTATAAAAACTTCCTTAGCCCTCCTCCAAGGTCTGGGAATATAGGCAAACCTAAAACATGCCCTAAACATTCGTACGTATTCATCACATAAACGATGGAAAGCTTCGTGCAGCATTTTTGGGTAGATGCCGTCCGGCCCCAAGGACTGAAATGGTCCAAACGTGTATAGTGCCCAGTGCACACTCTCAAGAGTCACAAGTCTGTCACCAACATTCTCCGCATCCATATATCCCACTGAAATAGAAGACGAATTCCCATGTTCCGTGGGGTTGCTGTCTCCGGATGTGTCTCCAGCAAATGTGACAGCGTGTCCCGTGGGGAGACAGTTCCCTCTAGAAGTCTCCTTTATATTGGGTAAAGTTTCCCAGTACTCTAAGCGATATACTTCAACAAGCTCTATGTGCTACAGCGAAGTGGGCTACCAAAAGTGGTCTAGGTATAAATCCGTGCAAGACAGAAGTAAAGGGTGATTTTTTTGAGGTTAGGATTTTCATGCATTAGTATTTGACAGATCACGTGGGATTTCAGACATGGTGTCAAAGAGAAAGATGCTCAGTATGCTTTGACATTTCATCATGAATAGACTTACTATCGAGCAACGCTTGCAAATCATTGAATTTTATTACCAAAATCAGTGTTCGGTTCGAAATGTGTTCATTCACCGTTCAGCGATGAGGCTCATTTCTGGTTGAATGGCTACGTAAATAAGCAAAATTGCCGCATTTGGAGTGAAGAGCAATCAGAAGCCGTTCAAGAACTGCCCATGCATCCCGAAAAATGCACTGTTTGGTGTGGTTTGTACGCTGGTGGAATCATTGGACCGTATTTTTTCAAAGATGCTGTTGGACGCAACGTTACGGTGAATGAACACATTTCGAACCGAACACTGATTTTGGTAATAAAATTCAATGATTTGCAAGCGTTGCTCGTTAGTAAGTCTATTCATGATGAAATGTCAAAGCATACTGAGCATCTTTCTCTTTGACACCATGTCTGAAATCCCACGTGATCTGTCAAATACTAATGCATGAAAATCCTAACCTCAAAAAAAATCACCCTTTAATTGGGAGGTGTTGTGGGGGTGGCTTGGCCCCATAGACACTTTCCCCGAATATTGATATCAAATTCGTGCGAATACTGATATCAAATTGCTATGGTCGAAAATTTCTCCCCTTTGGGGGATATTTTTGGTAAGAGACGGCCCCCAAACACTTGGTCCCATATTTGGATACCAGATTCTAATTCTACACTGAAATACCTTTTATTTAAGCACCATATTCCCATGGTCAGTAAATAAGCCCTGTTTGGGGGGTGTTTTGGGAAAGGGGTGGACCCCCAGAAACGTGGTCCCACATTTGGATATCAGATTCGTATTCTACTCGCAAATACCTTCAATTTGAGTCCCATATTGCCATGATCGGTAAATATGTCCGATTTAGGGGTGTTTTTGGGCTTGGGGTGGTCCCCCTAGCACTTGGTTCGACAATTGGATATCAGATACGTTGTCTTATCCAAAATACCTTCCATTTGAGTGCCATATTGTCGTGATTGGTCTAAATATATGTTTGGTAGGGTGGGGCGGCCCCCCTAGGTATCTCACCCGAAATTTGGATACCAAATTTTTATTTTTAGGGTACTATATGAGAGCACACAAAATTTGGCTTAAATCGCACCACCCATCTCCGAGATCTGGCGTTTCTGAAAATTAGGGTAAGAGGGAGGGTCCGTCCCCCCTTCAGATATCAAAAAATGTAAATGTACTCTATTTTCACCTCGGGGTCATTATGCACCATCTGTGAAAATTTCAAGAAAATCGGTTCAACCGTTTCTGAGTCTATAAGGAACACACAAACAAACCTACAAACAAACACAAATTGATTTTTATATATAAGATATGGTTCTGAAGCATGAGTACTTGTGAAAGCAGATGAGGCAGTGTTTGGAGTATTTGAGAGAAAGATTCTTCGTAAAATATATGGACCAGTTTGCGTTAATGGAGAATATAAACAGACAAAAGGAAACAGCGATTAAGAAATAACATCGATGTACCGTTATGTACAGTGGGTCGTGTGCACACATGAGCACTCGTCTGCACATAGGTACACACGGCTTTATGTTCGAACGTACTTTGAACACAAGTTATTGGGCTTTTTAAAGCGATTTTAATGCTTCAACTGTAGGAACTAGAAGACATCTTCTTTCTTCTGTTCCTGTGGTATCACAATGGACGAAAAACGTCTAAGTGAGTCTGACTTAAACCTAACCTAACCTAAACATTTAGTTCAATTACATTCTTCAATACTCACAACGAATCCCATCCCGATAAATTCATAAAACCTTTATCCTCATATGACATGGATACATTTTTGACAGATTCCATGAGTTAGCATGATTTTCCTTACTTTTGCTTTATTATTGATTTACTTTTTTGCATATCTCGCTGCAAATGCTTGCCTCTCAAATTAATGTAGCGTGCTCGACACCAATGTGAAATCAGAGTTTATTATGTATTAATGACCGTTTATTTATGTATATTTAATGCAGTTTTCATAGCCAGAATGTTTTCATGGGGTTTTTGTTATTTTAAGCCTTAATATCCACACGGCTTTTAGTTGCGATGCAATTCACTATTTGCTCGAATGAAAACCGCATGGCATGAGCAGAGTTGCCATTATGCGTAAATATATGAGCAATATTAGCAATAGATGCAAGCTTACACCGGAGGCTCAAGCATCAGTAGAAACAATGAATGTTAGCTGGATGAATACGAGGCGAAGAAAACAAAACTTTAACACTATAGGAGAAAAGTTTGAGAATCAGATGTACTGACGAGGCGGCTATTAGTGAGCGTCTGTAATCCCATTAGAAAATCCTTCAGGCCTTTGGTTAGGTTAGGTTAGGTTTAAGTGGTAGTCAGCCACCAGATTTACTTCAACGTTTTCGTCCCCTATGTTACCACAGGGACGGGAGAAGGAAGTTGCCTTCTAGTTCTTATCGTTGAACTATACAGATCGCTTTAAAAAGTCTAAAAATTTGCGAATGTTCACATCCTCTAAAACAGACAAGTTCTCAATGAAATGAGAATCTAAACTGGGACTCCTTCTGACTGCCAGTGCTTGGCAGCAGATGTTCTTTGGCTCTTCTTCTTTGATGTCATCACAGCTTCTGCAGAATTCGTTACTTGTAACCTTCAGCCTGTCAACTATCAGACAGTGACCTATCAAAACGGTCACAATGACTGACACGTATATGTTTCTATAGGAGAAAAGGTGGAGTATCAGATGTACCGAGGAGGCGGCTATTAGGCAGCGTCTTTATTCCCATTAGAAAATCCTTCAGGCCTTTGGTTAGGTTAGGTTAGGTTTAAGTGGTAGTCAGCCACCAGATTTACTTCAACGTTTTCGTCCCCTATGTTACCACAGGAACAGGGGAGCGAAGATGCCTTCTAGTTCTTATCGTTGAACTATACAGATCGCTTTAAAAAGTCCAACAATTTGCGAATGTTTACATCCTCTAAAACATCCTCATGTCAATGTGGAGCTCAAAATGAAAGGTATTGGGGGGTAGAGCAAGAATTGATACTCACTTTCGGGACCAATTTTCTGGGAGTCTACCCCTTTCCCAAAATACCCCACAAACAGCAATATTTTAGTGACCATCGCAATATGGGGCTCACTATAAAGGTATTTGGGAGTAGAATACGAATTTGATATTCAAATGTAGGACCATGTATTTAGGGCATCACCCCTTCCCCAAAACACCCCCAAAGTGTAAAAATTTTTCTACCATGCCAATATGTGGCTCAAATGATAGGTATTTGAGATTAGAAAATGAATTTGATAACCAATTTTGGGACCTTGTGTTTGGGGGACGCCTCATCCTGAAAACTCACCTCAAAACGAATGGCAATATGGGGTTTAAATAAATGGTATTTGAGAGAAGAGCACGATGCTGATATTTTTCAGGGCCAAGTATCTGGGGAACCACCTCTCCCCTGAAAACAACCCTAAATCAGACAGCGTGAGAATATCGGTCTGAAATGAAGTATTTTGTGGATGGAGTACACCTTACATCCAAACTTAAATTCGTGGACCAGTAAAGTTCATATGGGGTTAGTTAAGCGATATACTATTGGGTTGCCCAAAAAGTAATTGCGGATTTTTCATATAGTCGGCGTTGACAAATTTTTTCACAGCTTGTGACTCTGTAATTGCATTCTTTCTTCTGTCAGTTATCAGCTGTTACTTTTAGCTTGCTTCAGAAAAAAAGTATTTTGGTAGCATGGTATTTCACTAAAAGCTCTTTGATGTCGAAAATAAATATTCCAAGGAACTTTTGTTCCACATCTAAAGTAAAAGAAGGAGCAGCGGAGCGGGCCCGGGTCACCTAGTTCACAATAAAGTTATTCAGCCAAGGGTTAGCAACAAAATTTTAACAAGTACAAGTTCTCATCAAAATTTCCCCCTAACCCCATTTGGCATAACAACATTTGGCAACTCTATTCATGATTGGTCTTTGTGTGGTATTTGCACTTATTGCAGTAGTTTTGTTAACATTTTGCTTTCTGCAAATTACATTTAAATAAAATTAAATATACGCACATTAATAAAACGCCAGCAGAGGGACAATGTACGCCAGCCAATGGTTTTTGTACAATGCAATGCATTCATTGTTGGTGTTATTTGTTTTTTGTTTTTGTTAAATTTAATTTTCATGCTGTTGTGTTGTGTTTTTGAGTTGAGTTGGCCATGATGAGCTCAAAAAGTAATAATGGTAACGCCAGTTAAACATGGCGATTTTCCCGGTATGGGACTGCCTGTTAACTTGGCCATCACCCCGGGGCGGTGGTAAAGGCCAAGTGAAGTTTTTGCTGTCACAGCATTCAATGTTGCTGCTGAACTGCGCACGGGGGGGGGGGGGGGGGGACTCCCCGCTTTTGTTGTCGCGATAGTTGTACTTGTCATCGTCAATTGGGGCATTATGTTCGGTTTGATTTTAAATAATTTCTCATTCACTGTTTGGGTTTTTTTTTACTTTTATTTTTGTTGTTGTATTTCATTTATTTAAATTTAATTTGTTTTCTTTCAACTTTTAACCCCGGCAAGTTAATGACACGCGCAATTTATATGTTCTTGTTTTTCAGTTTTATCCAGCTTAAAATTGTTGAATCGATTAATTGTTAATAATGAAACATTGCTCATGTGGGCAATTGCTGCAGTCCCCTTTTTTATTCGTTGATTGGAAATGCGGGGTTGATTGTTTTTTGCATTTTCTGAAATTAAAGTTGTCAGTGGTTGATAGCATTAAATTCAATATCAAGTTGCAATTTCATATCGAAGAAAATTGTATTTCATTTATATGCATTTGTTTTAATGAAAACATGTGAGCAGCATAATATGGGAGGAGGCTAATAGAAGCGAAGTTAATTTTGGTTTTCGCTTCTCAAAAATGTTGAGCAAATTTGCACAAATTGCTACTGGAAGTGGGTTGGGTACTTATTTGACGGCAGAAGCGAAAGGTAAGCGAACAGATATTTAGGAAATAGAGGAGTCACTATGGCACCCGAATAATAAGAAGTT
This sequence comes from Stomoxys calcitrans, assembly GCF_963082655.1. Classification (NCBI taxonomy): domain Eukaryota; kingdom Metazoa; phylum Arthropoda; class Insecta; order Diptera; family Muscidae; genus Stomoxys; species Stomoxys calcitrans. The sequence continues at coordinate 29,866,231 of NC_081553.1, read as the reverse complement.
TGAACAAAAGTTGTTATGTCTGAGGATAATATTGACTAGAGGGTGTGAATTTTAACCCATGTCATTATGGGTATTCGAGTATCTGTTTCCCAGCAGCATTACAGATATACTTCGGGAAGCCCAAGTGCGACAACGAACTGGGCTACCGAAAGTTGTCTAGGCATAAATCCCTCTAAGACGGAAGTTGTTTTTTGAGCATGAGGTACAAGTTGCCCTTGGTGGCACCTTTTTCTTTAGGGGGTATCGTGTAAGGAACATCCAAGAACAACACGATAGAAATGTATCGTGTTGTTTCGGGATGTTCCTTAACATTTAATCACCTGGGTACGACAGTGCTGTTCAAATCTCCTTATCTGTAACCAGTAAAAGCGCGTTTAGTTCGGCTTGGCCGAATCTTTTATACCCTCCACCATGGATCGTATTTGTCGAGTTCTTTTCTTCTTAGGCAAAAAGGGTATAAGAGAAGGTTTGCTCTGCTATTAGAGTGATATCAAGATATGGTCCCGTTTGGACACAATTATATTATATGTTAGAGACCTGTGTAAAATGCCAGCCAATTCGAATAAGAATTGTGCCCTTTGGGGGCTCAGGAAGAATTGTAAAATAGAGAGATCGATTTATATGGGAGCTGTATCAGGCTATAAACCGATTCAGACCATAATAAGCACGTATGTTGACTGCCATGAGAGGTCCGTCGTACAAATCGGATGATAATTGCGACCCCTAGAGGCTCAAGAAGTCAAGATACCAGATGGGTTTATATGGCAGCTAAGGTTATTAACCGATTGGAAACCTATTTGGCCCAGTTGTTGAAAGTCATAATAAAATGCATCGTCCAACATTTCAGCCAAATCGGATAGGAATTGCGCCCTCTAGAGGCTCAAGAAGTCAAGACCCAAGATCGGTTTATATGACAGCTATATAAGGTTATGGACCGATTTGAACCATACTTGGCACAGTTGTTGGATATCGTAACAAAACACGTCGTGCAAAATTTCATTCCAACCGGATACGAATTGCGCACTCTAGAGGCTCAAGAAGTCAAGACCCCAGATCGGTTTATATGACAGCTATATAAGGTTATGGACCGATTTGAACCATACTTGGCACAGTTGTTGGATATCATAACAAAACACGTCGTGCAAAATTTCATTCCAATCGGATAAGAATTGCGCACTCTAGAGGCTCAAGAAGTCAAGACCCAAGATCGGTTTATATGGCAGCTATATCAAAACATCGACCGATATGGCCCATTTACAATACCAACCGACCTACACTAATAAAATGTATTTGTGCAAAATTTCAAGCGGCTAGCTTTACTCCTTCGGAAGTTAGCGTGCTTTCGACAGACAGACGGACGGACGGACGGACAGACGGACGGACATGGCTAGATCGACATAAAATTTCACGACGATCAAGAATATATATACTTTATAGGGTCTCAGACGAATATTTCGAGTAGTTACAATCAGAATGACGAAATTAGTATAACCCCCATCTTATGGTGGAGGGTATAAAAACTTATCTGATATCCAATTGGGGGACCACCCCAAAACGGATATATTTACCGTCTATTGCAATATGGGATTCAAATGAAAGGTTTTTGCGAGTAGAATACGAATCTGATATCCAAATGTGGGACCAAGTTTCTGAGGGGTCTCCCCTTCCTAAGAACACCCCCAAATAAGAGTTATTTACTGACCATGGATATATGGGGTTCAAACAAAAGGTATTTGAGTGTAGAATACGCATCTGATATCCAAATGTGGAACCAAGTGTTTGGGAGGTCGCCCCTCTCCCAAAATAACACCCAAACAGGACAAATTTTCGACCATAGCAATATGGGTATCAAATGAAAGGTATTTGGGAACAAAGCAGGAATCTGATATCAATATTCAGGAAAAACGGTATATATCGCCACCACACACCCATACCCCACCTAAATAGGACGTATTTGCTGGCCATTGCAATATGAGGCTCAAATAAAAGGTATTTTTAAGTATAACACGAATCTGATATATATTTCCAAAGTCAAGTCACTGAGTGGCCGCCTCCATATGGAAAAATTGCGCCCAAATGAGAGGTATTTGGGAGTAGATCATGAATCTAATATCAATATTCGGGACCAACTGTCTAGGGGACGTCCTACCACTATAACAACCCCCAAATAGGACGTATTTACGCACCATGACAATTTGGGTCTTAAAGAGAATGGAGCTGGCTATTGATAGTTTTTAGGGCCCATACCACTTAAATGAAAGGTATTTGAGATTAGAAAACGAATTTGATATCCAATTTTTACACCAATGGCAATGTGAAATACTCTTAAATGACATTTGAGAGTATTTCACGATGCTGATAATTTTTAGGCTAAGAGCTTCTGGGTGTCAAATGACAGGTATTGAGGAGTAGAACGCAAAATTGATACCCACTTTCGGGACCAATTTTCTGGAGGGGTACCCCTTTCCCATATGGGGCTCAACTAAAGGTATTTGGGAGTAGAATACAAATCTGATATCTAAAAAGGTTTAAATAAATAGTATTTGAGAGTTGAGCCCGAAGCTGATATATTTTTTAGGGTTAAGTGTCTGGGTAACCACGCCATCCCCCAAAACACCCCTTAATCTGACATATATATTTACCAACCATTGCAATATAGGGCTCAAATGTATGGTATTTGGGAGTAGAGCACGAAATTTATAATCACTTTTGGGACCACGTTTTTGGGTTTCACACTACACCCTTAACCCACCCTGGGTTCCTTCCTACTCCCTAAATCCCCATGAGAATATCTGGCTCAAACAAAGTCTTTTAAGAATGACCCTAAACCCATCGAGCGATTTTATAGACCAATTACGGTCATATGGATTCAGATAAAGGCAGTTATATTGTTATACTGTTAGTCAAGCGATATACCATTTTCGAAGCATGGAAATTCACTAAAAGCTCTTTAATTGCCGAAAATTAATATTCAAAAGATAATTTTGTTCCATATAAAGTAAAAGATGGTGCAGCGGAGCGGGACGGGTTCAGCTAGTGATTTATAAATGTTTCGTGCTGTTGGTATGAAGTGAATGTATGGTAAGGATGGTAAGGAGAAGAAGGACGGTAAAGAGGTAAAGGACTGTAGGTAGGTACAAGGAATCACGCCCAAACAAAGTGGGATCGAATTGCAACTCATGCTGGCTTCGGTCTACATAATGTTAGCAGTAGGGAGGGGAAGTGCATTTTCGATAAGAGACCAACTCGGTGGTAGTCTTGGTATTTCGTTGGTATTTTATTCAGCACATAACTGATGGCAATAGGGGAAAACAAGTAAATGCGTGCTAAGTTCAGCCGAACAGAATCTTGGAAACCCAACACCATGGATTCTGCTAAAATATGGGAGCTATATCTAGTTATAGACCGAATTGGACCGCAATTGGCGCAGTTGTTGAAAGTCATAACAGTACACTATATGCAATATTTCAGCCAAATCTGATGAAATTTGAGGCTTCCAGGGGCTTAAGAATTCAAATGCGAATATCGGTTTATATGGGAGCTATATCTCAATCTGAACCAATATGGCCTATTTGCATTTCCCAACTATCTACATCGATATTAAGTATTTGTGCAATATTTCAAGCTGCTAGCTATACGCTATCGGGATTCGACAGACTCAAATTCGAGAAGATCAATCGCCTATTTTACTCGAAATACGAGGAAATACCATGCATATGCATTGGAAGTTCTGGCGCTAGTGGATTGTCATCGATTCAGAATGTATGTACTTGCAAAACATTTTTTCGGATATGAAGACCATGACACCATTGGTGTTACGCATGTGTGGCGTTGGTTATTGAGGCTACTCGAATATGGTTTTAAATCTCGCCATTGTTCGGAAAGGCTAATAATGCATTATATTTACCCGAGGTTAAACGCCCTGCAGGATTAAGGCAAAGCAGTATAATTTGCTGAAAGCGCTAAATACCCTGCAAGAGAGCCATTGGCAATATTTGGGCGAATAAACCGGGTGTCATGCACTGGGTGTACACAGCATTTGTCAGATCTATAATGCTGTATGGCATTGTGGTCTGTTGGAGGCCACTTTATTAGTCCACCAATTGATCAATACTCTGCCGGACCCAAGAAGTGGCTGGTTTGTGTAGCACAGCCGCACTGAGGAGGACACCATCTGATGCCCTGAATATAATGCTACATCTAATGCCTCTGGACATTGTAGCTAGACATATTGCTGCGACCATTGCTGTGAGGCTAAGGAAGCTATCTCTTTGGTCATGTGGTGGCTACGGACACTTTGTTATCCTTGATACAATATGCGATGTTCCAGGCAGTGTGGATTACACATTGCTTGAGCCGCTTTCGATAGAATGTACGGTACCGCTATACCTTATACATCCGATTGGAACTACAATATCCCTGGAAAAAGAAATTACAAATACTTCTATATTGATGGTTCCAAGCTAGACGACCTGGTGGGTTATGAAATAACCCCCAAATAAAAAATGAAATAAGCTCCAAAAAATTTTCTCATATTTTGTGACTTATTGCGCATTGAAATAAGTCCAAGTTTATGGGAATAGTGTCATAATTTTAGGTTCCTATTTCATTTGTAAAACCACCACCATAGGATGGGGTATACTAATCTAGTCATTCCGTTTGTAACACCTCGAAATATTCGTCTAAGACCCCATAAAGTAAATATATTTTTGATTTAGCCATGACCGTCCGTCCCTATGACCGTCTGTCGAAATCACGATAGCGGTCGAACGCGTAAAGCCAAAAATCCAAATTTTTCCCATGAACATTCCACTAAGGAACAAGTTTCTTACATATCAATAAGTGCAGTCCGATTTAAGCTTAAGCTCAATGACAAGGAGCCTCCTTTTTATAGCCGAGTCCGAACGGCGTGCCGCAGTGCGACACCTCTTTGGAGAGAAATTTTACATGGCATAGTACCTCACAAATGTTGCCAGCATTAGGAGGGGAAAACCACCTCTGAAAATGGTTTCAAATGGTCCCGCCAGGATACGGACCCAGGCGTTCAGCGTCATAGGCGGGCATGCAAACCTCTGCGCTATGGCGGTCTCCTCGAACGCATAAAGCTAGCCACTTGAGATTTTGCACAGATACTTAATAATGATATAGATCATTGGGGATTGCAAATGGGCAATATCGGTTCAGATTTGTATATAGCTCCCATGTAAATCGATCTCCCAGTTTGACTTTTTGACCCCTGGAAGCCGCAATTTTCATCAAATTTGACTGAAATTTTGCACATTGTGTTTTGTTATGACTTCCAACAACTGTGTCAAGTACGGTCCAAAACGGCTTTTAGTCTGACATAGCTCCCATATAAATCAATCTCCCGATTATAATTCTTGAGCCTATAGAAGGCCCAAATCTTAACCGATTTGGCTGAAATGTTGTTCAACGACTTTTCCTATGACCTTCAATATGCGTGCAAATATTGTCTGAATTGGTCGATAATCTGATATAGCTTTAATATATAGACCGATATTATTTCTTGAGCTCCCATAGTGCGCAATTCTTATCCGATTTGGCTGAGATTTTACACAATGACATCTACTATGGTCTCCAATATCCTAACCAAATGCGGTCTGAATCGGTCCATAACCTGATATGGCTCTAATAGCATAAAGAGATACTGGACAAAGAACCTGAAAAATGCGATCCATGATGGAGGGTATATAAGATTTGGCCCGACCGAACATAGCGCACTTTTACTTGTTTTAAAGGGCATAGTTGCTCACAAATGTCGCCAGAATTAGGAGGAGATAAGCACCGCTGAACATTGTTTCTGATATTCTCGCCAGAACCCAGGCGTCCACTGGGGGCTTCATTAAGTCTCAACAATCACTGCACAATTTTCACTTCCACTTACCTTGGCATTATTATGGATGCCTTTATCATCCTAAGACGGTGTTGTCTTTTTATATCCCTCAGTACTTCTTCACAAAGAGGTGCCACACTGCTGCACGCCGTTCGGACTCGGCTATAAAAAGAAGGCCCCTTTTCACTGAGATTTAACTTGAATCAGACATCACTGATTGATATGTGAGAAGTCTGCCCCTGTTCCTTAATGGAAGTTCATGGGCAAATTTGCATTTTCAGTATATCAGTACCGGGTTTCAAGCTTGTACATTGTTACTGGGACCGTGGACATTGATGAAATTTACTCCTGTGTGGAGTTGTTGCGTTCCTTAAAGTAATCGAAAACACAGAAATCCATAGTCTTCTGACTCAAAATATCTGATTTGTGCTTTACACTCAAATACGTTTTATTTGAGCCTTATATTGTCCTGATTGGTCAACATATCTGTTTGGGTGGAATTTCGGGGTAGGGTTTCCATCTATGTTCAAATAATCTTTACCGATGTAGATCTGTTGGTCCAAATCCGTCCATGTTTAGATATAGCTTCAATATACACTGATCATCCGATTTTATTTCTTGAGCCACTAGAGGGCGCTGTACTTAACCGAAATTTTGCACGATGGCAGTTGTTATGACCTTTAACATCTATATCAAATATGGTCCCCATTTCGGGCATACTCATATATAGCTTCCATTAAAACCCATCTCCTTTAGAGGATGAAACTCTTATTCTATCAGATTGCAATTTTGAATGACAATTTCTGTATAATCGTTCCATAACCTGTTAAAAGCTCCTTATTGCCCCATTTCTTGATTTGACTGCTTGATCATTTGCAGGATAAATTTTTTTCTATAAACTTTTTTTATCCAAGAAAACTTCTGAGGAGTTATTTTCCCCTCTATTTTTATACCCTCCACCATAAGATGGGGGGTATACTAATTTCGTCATTCTGTTTGTAACTACTCAAAATATTCGTCTGAGACCCCATAAAGTATATATATTCTTGATCGTCGTGACATTTTATGTCGATCTAGCCATGTCCGTCCGTCCGTCCGTCCATCCGTCTGTCTGTCGAAAGCACGCTAACTTCCGAAGGAGTAAAGCTAGCCGCTTGAAATTTTGCACAAATACTTCCTATTAGTGTAGGTCGGTTGGTATTGTAAATGGGCCATATCGGCCCATGTTTTGATATAGCTGCCATATAAACCGATCTTGGGTCTTGACTTCTTGAGCCTGTAGAGTGCGCAATTCTTATCCGATTGGAATGAAATTTTGCATGACGTGTTTTGCTATGATATCCAACAACTGTGCCAAGTATGGTTCAAATCGGTCCATAACCTGATATAGCTGCCATATAAACCGATATTGGGTCTTGATTTCTTGAGCCTCTAGCGTGCGCAATTCTTATCCGATCAGAATGAAATTTTGCACAACCTGTTTTGTTATGATATCCAACATCTGTGCCAAGTATGGTTCAAATCGGTTTATAACCTGATATAGCTACCATATTAACCGATCTTGGGTCTTGACTTCTTGACCCTCTAGAGGGCACAATTCTTATCCGATTTGAATGAATTTTTGCACGAAGTATTTCGTTATGATATCCAACAACTGTGCCAAGTATGGTTCAAATCGGTTCATAACCTGATATAGCTGTCATATAAACAGGTCTGGGGATTTGATTTCTTGAGCTTCTAGAGGGCACAATTCCTATTCGATTTGGCTGAAATTTTGCATGACGTATTTTATTTTTACTTTCAACAACTGTGTCAGATAAGGTTCAAATCGGTTCATAACCTGATATAGCTGCCATATAAACCGATCTGGGATCTTGACTTCTTAACCCCTAGAGGTCGCAATTATTATCCGATATGCCTGAAGTTTTGTACGATGGATCCTCTGATGACCATCAACAAACGTGTTTATTATGGTCTGAATCGGTCTATAGCCCGATACAGATCCCATATAAATCGTTCTCTCTATTTTACTTCGTGAGCCCCAATGGGCGCAATTCTTATACGAATTGGCTGAAATTTTACACAGGTCTCCAACATATAATTTAATTGTGGTCCGAACCGGACCATATCTTGATATCGTTTTAATAGCAGAGCAACTCTTTTCTTATTCTTATATCCTTTTTTGCCTAAGAAGAGATGCCGGGAAAAGAACTCGACAAATGCGATCCATGGTGGAGGGTATATAAGATTCGGCCCGGCCGAACTTAGCATGCTTTTACTTGTTATTAAGTAATCTTGTCCTGTTTCACGTTTGCTCGATAGTTGCATTGCAATAAGCATGTCCTTTTTCAGTTGGGGTTTTGGACATAACTCTATGCTGCCTTTCCCAGGCCATTTACTATGAGGTGATTGGGTGGAGACCAACGTATGACGCTGAATGTACTATGCCATGAAAAACGTCCTCTCAAAGAAGTGTCACACTGCGGTACTCCATTTGGGCGCGGCAATAAAAAGGAGGTATCTTATCATTGAGGCCACTGTAGCGCAATGGTTAGCATGTCTACCTACGACGCTGAAGGCCAAAGTTCAAATCCTGGCAGGAACATCAGAAAAATTTTCAGCGGTGGTTATTCCCTCCTTATGCTGGCGACATTTGTGAGGTACTTTGCCATTTAAAAACTTTTCCCCTAGGAGGTGTTGCTCTGCGGCACGCCGTTCAGACTCGGAGGTCCTTTGTTATGGAGCTTAAAACTGAATCGGACAGCACTCATTGATTTGTGAGAAGTTTGCCCCAGTTCCTTAACGGAATGTTAATGAGGAAACTTGCATATACCTTATAATTGAGCTAAAACCTGAATCGGACATCACTCATTGGTATTTGAGAAATTTGCTTCTGCTCCTTAATGGAATGTTCTCGGATCGACACTTCGATGAAAGTTATTTAGTAACTACAAATTGTCTTCATTTCAGACCAGTGACACAAAAGTTTTGAGCGTAATGCAACCATACGATGCCCCATTAGTTACCAAGTGTTTTATATGTTTCACCCAGCGATCATTGGGTTATTTCGAAAACTTTCCCCCCATATTTTCTTGATTAAAGAATCTCAATATCAATTAAGGGTTTCTTAAATCTTTTCAAGTTTTCCTAATTTCCTTGGCAGTTGCAATGTGAGAAAGTGTCCCCGGCGAACAATGCATGCACTAAATTTTTTAAAAAGTTTCATCGAAGGTTGCCGCAAAAAAAACTCTGCAATAACTTCAAACACTCACATAGTGCTTAAGTAGTTAAGGTCCCATAAACAGAGGCAATGTTTCTAATGCAGTCAATGCCACATGCAGCCTTCTACTATGCTGCTAGCTGGGAATGAATAACAAAGGACTAAGTTTAATACTAGGCAAGGATATTGGGACACACACACACACTCATGCACTTTTAACCAACTTAATGTGAAGAAACTTAACCATAAAATGTAAAAATTGTAACAAATTTATGTTCACAGCACATGTTGAGGCTTCCCGCTGACTATGCTGCCACTATGCTCTCGAATGGAATCCAAGGAGGAGGCACCAACAACTCTCGGAGGAGCAACTCTCGACCACTGAAGTTGAACAAAGTCTGAATAATAGCAACAACAAAGAACAGCAGAGTTAACCTAAACAAAACAAACTATTTCTAAGGTCAATAAGGATATACAACAGATGTGTCTGGGACAAACTATTCCTTTCAATTTGTGTGTGTGTGTGTGTGTGTGTGCGTTTTTTTTTTTTCATCTCTTTTTGGGGAAGAACTATGTTTAACTTATTTTTTTTCGGGGTGTTGTGAAAAGGCCATGTAGCAGCAGAGGCAAAGAGCTAAAAATCGTTTAGGTTTGAAAGTTTGTTAAAATGCTGGCAAATGATTTTACGCAACTTGAATATTTTGGAAACATAAACAATCGTTAAGTACTTGATGTAATTTTCCAGATTATAGTTTCCTATTAACTATAATGGCCTGTAAGAGCCCAGCAAACATTTTGTTGCAAATGAAAAAAAAAAAAATCATTTTTAAATATTCGTTATTTTTCAAACATACTCTGGCTCGAGATCATATTCAATACTTTCTATACGAAGAATAGCATCTTAGCAAAGAAATGATAAAAGTTAGGCAAGTGTGTGCTGTTTTCAAAACACTTTCACTGGCATGGCGGATCGTGATTTCTGATATGTCATTTATATTTATCAAGACCTGTGTCAAATTGATTTATTTTCATACCCACCACACCTCTTTGGAGAGAAGTTTTACATGGCATAGTACCTCACAAATGTTGCCAGCATTAGGAGGGGAAAACCACCGCTGAAAATTTTTTCTGATGGTCTCGCCAGGATTCGAACCCAGGCGTTCAGCGTCATAGGCGGACATGCTAACCTCTGCGCTACGGTGGCCTTTGTAACACATCGAAATATCCATTTCCGACCCTATAAAGTATATATATATTCTTGATCAGCGTAAAAATCTAAGATGATCTAGCCATGTCCTTCTGTCTGTCTGTCTGCCTGTTGAAATCACGCTACAGACTTTAGAAATAGAGATTTTGAGGTGAAACTTTGCACAGATTCGTTTTTTGTTCATAAGCAGGTTAAGTTCGAAGATGGGCTATATCGGACTATATCTTGATATAGCCCCCATATAGACCGATCCTCCGATTAAGGGTCTTAGGCCCATGAAAGCCACATTTATTATCCGATTATGCCGAAATTCAAGACAGTGAGTTATGTAAGGCACTTTGACATCTCCCTTTAATTTGGCCCATATCGGTCCAGTTTTGGATATAGCTGCCATATATACCCATCCTCCGATTTGGGGTCTCAGGCCCATAAAAGCCACATTTATGATCCGATTGTGCTAAAATTCAAGACAGTGAGTTGTGTTGGACCCTTAGACATTCTTATTCAATTTGGCTCATATCGGTCCAGATTTGGATATAGCTGCCATATATACCGATCCTCCGATTTAGGGTCTTAGGCCCACAAAAGTCACATTTATTATCCGATTTTGCTGAAATTTGGGACAGTGAGTTAGGTTATGCTCCTCGACATCTTCCTTCAATTTGGCCCATATCGGTACAGATTTTAATATAGGTGCCATATAGACCGATCTCTGGATTTAGGGTGTTGCGCCCATAATAGGCGCATTTATTGTCCGGTTTTGCCAAAATTTGGGACAGCGAGTTGTGTTAGGCCCTTCGACATTCTTCTCTAATTTGCCTCAGATCGGTCAAGATTTGGATATAGCTGCCATATAGACCGATCTCTCGATTTAAGGTTTTGAGCCCATAAGAGGCGTATTTATTGTCCGATGTCGTCGAAATTTAGGACAGTGAGTAAGGTTAGGCTTCTCAATATTCTTCTTCAATTTGGCTAAGATCGGTCAAGATTTGGATATATCTGCCATATAGACCGATGTCTCAATTTAAGGTTTCGAGCCCATAAAAGGCGTATTTATTATCTGATGTCGCCAAAATTTAGGACAGTGCGTTGTGTTGGGGTCCCCGATATTCTTCTTCAATTTGGCTCAGATCGATCCTGATTTGGATATGGCTGCCATATTGACCGTTCTCTCGATTTAAGGTTTTGAGCCCATAAAAGTCGCATTTTTTGTCCTATGTCGCCGAAATTTGGGACATTGGGACCGATGTCTCGATTTAAGGCTTTGAACCTATAAAAGGAGTATTAATTGTCCGATATCACCGAAATTGGGGACATTGAGTTTAGTTAAGCCCCTCGACATACTTCTGCAATATGGCACAGATCGATCTATATTTGGATTTAGCAGCCATATAGACCGATCTCTCGATATAAGTTTTTGGGCCCATAAAAAGCGGATTTACTGTCCGATATCGCCGAAATTTGGGACAGTGAGTTATGTTAAGCCCCTCCGCATATTTCTGCAATTTGGCCTAGATCGATCAAGATTTGGATATAGCTCTCATATAGACCGATCTCTCGGTTTAAGGTTTGGGGGGCATTTGTTGTGTTAGGCTCGTCGACAACTGTGTCGTATATGGTTCAGATCAGTTTATTTTTAGATACACCTACTAAAAAGATCAATATTTTGTTATACACAATTGAACGATGACTTATACTTATTAGTATTTAATACAAATCGGAACACATCGGGCATAAGGTATGCATTTCTCACCGGGCTTTGACGAAAGGTGGTTTACATATATACAGGATCCAAAATTCGGTCCGGCCGAATTTAACGCCTTTTCATTTGTTTGCTTTAAATTTAAATCCTTTTGTTTCATGCATCCTGCTTTGTTGCCAAACAAACAACAGTCGATTCATTTTAAATTGCCTACAATAATTTAAATTAAAGTTCGTTAGAAAGCAATAAATTTAACTTTGTAAAAATATTTGCAAAAACATAGGAAACAGGACAAACGGACGGCAAGCGAGCGAGCGAGTGAGTTCAACAGGAACTAAAGCCACAACAATGTTGAAACTTAATTTGCCCATGAATTATATTTGTTGTTGGCGTTGAATGTGTTTTCTTTGTTTTGTTTTTTTTTTTTTTGTCTGTATTAGTTTTTGTTTTTCGGTTATGACTCCAAAACTTGTGCAGACCAACAACTCCTTTGTGGGTAGTAGTCGAAGTAGCAGTAGCTGTTGTTATATTTGAAGTTAGTCCTGCTATGTCCTATTCGACAGTATGTTTGTATGCGTGCGTATATGGGTTCCTTATGGTGTTGCTGTTACAAACAATTCAATTTTTGCCTTTGGCCAGAGTGTCCGAGTACGAGTGCTAGTGAGTGTTTAAAAACCAACAACAAAGCAGAGCAGCGACCAGTCTCTTTAGCCAGAAAAAACTCTAAGCTATCATTACACATGCAATGTGGTGGTGGAGAACACTCAGAGCAAAATGTTAGTGAAATAGTATTTAAATTATAAAATTAAAACCAGCAAGGAAGGGCACAAGTCGGATGGTGCCGACTGTATATTACCTACGCCTTTTATAGGCCCAAAACATTAAATCGAGAGATCGGTCTATATGGCAGCTATATCCAAATCTGTTCCGATCTAATTGAAATTAACGAAGGATGTCGAAGGGCCTAACACAACTCACTGACCCGAATTGCGGCGACATCGGACAATAAATGCGCTTTTTATGGCCCCAAAACCTAAAACCGAGAGATCGGTCTGTATGGCAGCTATATCTAAATCTGTACGGATCTGTGCCATAATGCAGAAGTATGTCAAGGGCCATACCTTAACTCACTGTCTCAAATTTCGGCGAAATCGGACAATAAATGCGCCTTTTATGGACCAAAAACCTTAAATCGAGGGATCGGTCTATATGGCACCTATATCCTAATCTTTTCCAATCAGGGCCAAATTGATGACAGATGTCGAAGGACCTATCGTAACTAATTGCCCCAAATTTCAGCAAAATCGAATAGTAAATGTGACTTTTATGGGCCTAAGACCCTAAATCGGAGGATCGGTCTATATGGCAGCTATAACCAAATCTGGACCCCTCCGGGCCAAATTAACAAAAGATGTCGAAGGGCCTAACACAACTCACTGTCCCAAATTTCAGCAAAATCGGATAATAAATGTGGTTTTATGGCCCTAAGACCCTAAATCGGAGTATTGGTCTTAATGGCAGCTATAACCAAATCTGGACCCATCCGCGCCAAATTAACGAAGGATGTCGAAGGGCCTAACACAACTCACTGTCGTATACCTCAGCAAAATCGGATAATAATTGTGACTTTTATGAGCCTAAGACCCTAAATCGGCGGATCGGTCTATATGGCAGCTATATCCAAAAATGGTCCGATCTGGGCCAAATTAGCGAAGGATGTCGGGAGGGCCTAAGACCCTAAATCGGAGGATCGGTCTATATGGTAGCTATAACCAAATCTGGACCGATCCGGGCCAAATTAACAAAGGATGTCGAAGATCCTAACACAACTCACTGTCCCACATTTCAGTGAAATCGGATAGTAAATGTGGCTTTTATGGGCCTAGGACCCTAAATCGGAGGATCGGTCTATATGGCAGCTATAACCGAATCTGGACCGATCCGGGCCAAATTAACAAAGGATGTCGAAGGGCCTAACACAACTCACTGTCGTAACTTTCAGTAAAATTGGATAATAAATGTGGCTTTTATGGGCCTAAGACTCTAAATCGAATGATCGGTCTATATGGCAGCTATATCCAAATCTGGACCGATCTGAATGAAATTGACGAAGGAAGTCGAAGGGCCTAACACAACTCACTGTCCTGAATTTCAGCAAAATCGGATAATAAATGTGGCTTTTATGGGCCTAAGACCCTAAATAGGCCGATCGGTCTACATGGCAACTATAACCAAAAATGGTCCGATCTGGGCCAAATTAGCGAAGGATGTCGGGAGGCTTATTATAACTCACTGTCCCAAATTTCAGCGAAATCGGATAATAAATGTGGCTTTTATTGGCCTAAGACCCTAAATCGGCGGATCGGTCTAGATGGGGGCTATATCGAGATATAGTCCGATAAGCCCATCTTCGAACTTAGCCTGCTTATGGACAAAAAAAAAAGAATCTGTGCAAAGTCTCAGCTCTATATCTCAATTTGCGAAGACCGTAGCGTGATTTCAACTAACAGACGGACATACGCACAGACGGACGGACATGTCTAGATCGTCTCAGATTTTTACGCTGATCAAGAATATATGTTCTTAATAGGGTCGGAAATGGATATTTCGATGTGTTGCAAACGGAATGACAAAATGAATATACCCCCATACATCGGTGGTGGGTATAATGACATGACGATCAAGAATATATATACTTTATGAGGTCTCAGACTCGTATTTCGAGGTGCTACAAACAGAATGACGAAATTAGTATGCCCCCATCCTATGGTGGAGGGTATAACAAGTAAAAGCATGCTAAGTTCGGTCGGGCCGAGTTTTGGGAACCCACCACCATGGATTCTGCTAAAATATGTTGAGCTATATCTGGTTATTGACCGATTTGGACCGTACTTGGCACAGTTGTTGAGAGTCATACCAGACACTTACTAACACTATATGCAAGATTTCTGCCAAATTGGATAAAAATCGCGGCTTGTAGAGGCTGAAGAAGTCAAATCGGGATATCGCTTTATATGGGAACTACAATATATCAGGTTCTTGACCGATTTGGACCGTACTGAGCACAGTTGTTGAGAGTCATTACAGAACACTACATGCAAAATTTCAGTTAAATCGAACTTATATTGCGGCTTGTAAGAGATCAAGAAGTCAAATCGGTAGATCGGTTTATATGGGAGCTATATCAGGCTAAAATCCGATTTGGACCACACTAGGTATAAATGTTGAAAATCATAACAGAACACTTTCTGCAAAATTTCAGCCAGATCGGACAAAAATTGCGGCTTGTAAGGGCTCAAGGAGTATAATCGGGCGATCGGTATATATGGGAGCAATATCAGGTTATACACCGATTTGGGCAGTACTTTGTACAGTTGTTGGAAGTCATAACAGAACACTACGCGCAAAACTTCACCCAAATCGGACCAAAATTGCGGCTTCCAGGGGCTCAAGAAGTCAAATCAGGAGATCGTTTTATATGGGAGCTAAATCAGGTTAAAGACCAATTTGGACCGTACTTTATACATATGTTGGAAGTCATAACAGAACACTACATGCAAAATTTCTGCCAAATCGGACCGATTTGGACCATACTTCACACTGTTCTTGGAAGTCTCAGCAGAACACTACATGCAAAATTTCAGCCACATCGGACAAAGATTGCGGCTTCCAGGTGCTCAAGAAGTCAAATCTGGAGATCGGTTTATATGGAGGCTATATCTATATCTGAACAGATATGGCTCCAATCTCCAACGACCTAAGTCTATATTTATTGTAGTATCTGTGCAAAATTTCAAGCACCTAGCTTTATGAGTTCGACCTCTATCATGATTTCGACAGACAGACGGAAAAACCGAATATACATACTTCATGGGGTCTTTGACCAATATTTCCAGGTGTTACAAACGGAATGACTAGATTAGTATATATGATGGGTATAAAAAAGACAAAATATTATAAAATTTTTAAGATTAAGATCCACCCTAATGTGGGAGATTTTCAACTAAATCCAAATATGGTCCATATACGAAAGAAATTTCAGGAGGGTCCAAATTTTGCCCATAAACATTCCACTAAGGAACAGGGGCAAACTTTTCACATATCAATGAGTGCAGTCCGATTCAAGTTTTAAGCTCAATGATAAGGGCCTCCTTTTTATAGCCGAGTCCGAACGGCGTGCCGCAGTGCGACACCTGTCTAGAGAGAAGTTTTATGTGGTATAGTACCTCACAAATGTTGCCAGCATTAGGAGGGGGAAAACCACCGCTGAAAATTTTTTCCGATGGCCTCGCCAGTATTCGAACCCGCGTCATAGGCCGACATGCCAACTTCTGCGCTACGGTGGCCTCCTATTTTAGCATAGCAAAAGTTTTTCCACCAAAAGTATTTTTTGAGAGTAATTACAGTCTGCAACCACATTTTCTATTCCCAAATGTTGAATGCACTTCAATGCCTGGTGGGCATTTCACTATGATTGTTGGAGGAATACAACTTACTAGTCGTGGTACGCAAGTGTCCATCTATAAGAGTGTGGGCATGGGGTTCTGTATGCGAATCGTTTATTTTCCAGTTAATTAAATTTTAACAAATTAGTTCAGATCAAATTGCTCTTAGCTTTAGTTTTTTTTCTCTCTCTCTCTCTCTCTCTATAATTGCCATTTATGCACACCCAAATAAACATAAAATCATGGCATATATATGTGCTTGTGTGGGTGAATGAATTGAAAAATTAGATTTTTATTCGAATTTCTACCGAAAATTGGCAATTCATTGAACAAAAACGGTATTGGCCAAACCAAACACACATTTTTAATATTCACTGTCGTGACCGCCAACCCACAAATATTTTATATGGTTTTCGATTCGATTTATTTTAGTTTTTTGCGGAATATTTAAATAGCCCTGATTTATCGATATTGTTTTCGATTCGTTGGTATTTGGTAAGGGTATGTGTGTGTGTGTGTGTGTGGGTGTGGATATGGAAATTCCCTGTGTCATTCGGGTTAAGTCATTTGCCACTTCCGTTTTTTCTCAATTCAGTGTAGTACTAGTAGGGTATTTTATTGTTGAATTATGTTTAACAATACAGCGTGCGCTAGGACTTAAAATTAAGGTAGTAAACTAAACAAATTGAAAGCCAGAAGAATGCTATAGAAAAATTAAATTTTATTGAATAAAAATCTCCTGACATACTTTGAAGGCAACAGAAACAAAACAAGTCAAAGCGTTCTAAGTTCGGCTGGGCCGAGTCTTGGCAACCCACCACCATGTATTCTGCCAAAAATTTATACAAACTAAATTTTGATGAAGGGCTTAATTTTATTCTATTCTACACATACCAAACTTCTGTCAAACCGGCAAAAATTAATGCTTCTAAGAACCGATATAGCTGCCATAAAAACCGATCATCAGATTTGGAGGTGGTATTTTTCCGCTCAAGAAGTCAAGATCCCAGATCGGTTTATATGGCGGCTATATTAGGTTATGTACCGATTTGCGCCACACTTAGCACAGATATTGGAAGTCGTAACAAAACACCTCATGCAAAATTTCAGCCAAATCGGATGTGAATTGCGCGCTCTAGAGGCTCAAGAAGTCAACATTATCGATTTATATAAGAGCTATACCAGATTATGAACCGATTTGAACCATACTTAACACAGTTTTTGGAAGTGATACCAAAACACTATGTGCAAAATTTCAGTCATTTCGGATAATAATTGGGCCCTCTAGTGGCTCAAGAATTCAAGACCCAATGTCGGTTTATATGGCAGCTATATCAAACCAAGGGCTGATGTAAACCATACTTACCGTAGTTATTGGAAGTGATATGAAAACACTACGTGCAAAATTTCAATAAAATCGGATAAGAATAGCGGCTTCTAGAGGCTCAAGAAATCAAGACCCAAGATCGGTTTATATGACAGCTATATCAAAAAATGGACCGATTTGGCCCATTTACAATCCCAACTGACCGTCTGTCTGTTGAAATCACGCTACAGTCTTTAAAAATAGAGATATTGAGTTGAAACTTTGCACAGATAGTTTTTTTGTCCATAAGCAGGTTAAGTTCGAAGATGGGCTAAATCGGTCTATATCTTGATATAGCCCCCATATAGACCGATCCGCCGTTTTAGGGTCTTAGGCCCATAAAGCCACATTTATAATCCGATTTTGCTGAAACTTGGGAAAGTGAGTTGTGTTAGGCCCTCCGACATCCTTCGTCAATTTGGCCCAGATCGGTCCAGATTTGGATATATCTGCCATATAGACCGATCCTCCGATTTATAGTCTTAGGCCCATAAAATCCACATTTATTATCCGATTTAGCTGAAACTTGGGAGAGTGAGTTATGTTAGGCCCTTCGACACTATTTGTCAATTTTGCTTAGATCGGTCCAGATTTGGATATAGCTGCCATATAGACCGATCCGCCGATTTAGAGTCTTAGGCCCATAAAATCCACATTTATTATCCGATTTAGCTGAAACTTGGGAGAGTGAGTTATGTTAGGCCCTTCGACATCCTTCGTCAATTTGGCTCAGATCGATCCAGATTTGGATATTGCTGCCATATAGACCGATCCTCCGATTTAGGGTCTTGGGCCCATAAAAGCCACATTTATTATCCGATTTAGCTGAAACTTGGGAGAGTGAGTTATGTTAGGCCCTTCGACATCCTTCTTCAGATCGATCCAGATTTGGATATTGCTGCCATATAGACCGATCGTCCGATTTAGGGTAAAAGACACATTTATTATCCGATTTTGCTGAAATTTGGAACAGTGGGTTGTCTTATGCCCTTCGCTATCTGTCTTCAATTTCTTCCTGATAGGTTCGGGTTTGGGTATAGCAGCCATATGGACCGATCTTTCGATTAAGGGTCTTAGG